>NW_010972831.1:8089770-8133486 GCF_000737465.1 Haliaeetus leucocephalus | reverse complement strand
GTTTCCCCCCCCCTTGGGGGTGGGGTGTTTTTTTTTTTTTTTTTTTTTTTTTTTATCCCGTCGTTCAGCACAAGACCAGCCTCCCGCTTCCTTCGCCTCTGTGCTGTGCCGCATGCGGGACGTCGCACATCGCCCGCCCTGCCTGGGAAGGGAACGGGCAACTGCGCAGGCTGGGTTTGGAGGGGGCAGTGCCTCGTGCTGCTCTGGTTGTCTTGCGACAGCTTCCAGTCGACAGAAGCAACATTATTAGAGGAGAGCAGCTGTGTGAGTGTAGCTGGCAAAATAATTTTTGGGTTTTGCCCTAACTCCCCATTGTTTTAGAGCTTCAAGGTCTTGCTTTGGAAGGGGATGCACAGGAGAGGAGAGATTTCTAGTCACTGCGTGTATTTGATAACTACACCTGTAATCACAGGACTGTGTCAACACAGGATTTTGTCTAATTGCTCTCCCCCCCATCCCGAGTCCTGGTGAGATTTTGTTAATCAGAATTAGAACACTTAAAAATAGAGATTATTTTTAGACTGTTTTCCCAATTATCCTGTATGATGTAGAAAGGAGGTTGGATGGGATCTCAGTTTTCCCAGGTGCAGGAAATTAACGCTCTGCCCAGTACAGGGCCTGACTCCCTCGAGGCATCCCCGTGTCTCGAACGGGTTTGTCCTTGCAGCAGCAGAGGTTCAGACCCTGTAGGGCAGCAGGCAGAGAGCTCAGCTGGGCAGCACCCGAGTGGGGTTTCTGCAGGACTGCAGGCTCTGTCAGGGCGAGAAATAAAGTGGTTATAGGTGGGTTCTGGTTTTTGGATGTGCTGAGTTGCCCGCTTGCCTTTGACTTCAGTAAAAGCTGCAAGACACCCTGGGAAAGAGGGAGAGAGGGATGAGCGAGTCATATCCGTAAGTTCATCAGGGTAAAACAAGGAGGAGATGTCTTGGAGCGATGTTCTGCGCAGCTGAGCTGATGCGTCTTGCGCAGTGTTGAGCATCGCTGCTGTTGGAGCTCTGACCTTCATGACAGATGTGGGCTTACGTAAGGGTGATGCTATATCTACATGTTTAACCGTCTTTGCTTTTCTTGTTTTGTTTTTAAATTCTCCTTCATAGCAAAAGTGCACGAGTGGTTTCATGAGCTATTAAAGAAAAGCACAATGGAGGCAGCGCTGGTCTCCACCGCGTACAAGCTGTTCCCTGGAGATTGTTCCCTTTTTTATTTTTTAAAGTAGCAAACCTTGGCGTTTTGGGTCACTGGGAAGGAACAGGATGTCTTTCACATATTGACAGGTTTTTTTCTTCTCTTTTCTTTTCTGATCTCACTCCTGTTTGTCAAGCTCACTTTTCATTTTCCAGAGAAATGATTATGACTAAACATCTCTGACAACCTCTTTGCAAAGTGTGAGAAGGCTACAATGAAAAAAAAAAAAAAGAGCCACCTCCAAGCTCTTCAATGATTAAGCTACTTAACTGGCAAGTTTTTCTCTTCTACTGCAGAGCGTATTTCTACACAATGGAGTTCCCCTTGCAAGCACTTATTAGGGAGGCGCTAGTATAATCTAATTAAAATTTGTTTTAATATTCTGTGAAAATTAAAACTGAATCTTTCCTGTTAGAAAGGATGACCGTGCATGTATTAGTCCTCTGTGTTTTGTTGTTGTTGTTAGCTTATTCAAATATTAACAGTGCCTGCATGCTCAAAATGATAGTTTGCGTCCATTAACAGAGCTTAATTCTCAAATTAAATGATGAACGATATATAGGAATAGGTGAAAGCTGGTTGCTGGGTATTTTTTTTTTTTTTTTTTTAATGCTTATGTTACTTCCTGGAGGTAAATAAGGAGAGGGGTGGCTGTGCAATATTATCACTGTGAAATTAAAATAAAGTCTCATTATTTGAGGATGGAATTTAGTGGCTGAAGGTTTACTCTTCATCTGAAGCTTCATTCTGAATTCTTCCAGCTAATTGCCTGCTGATTAGTTGAGAGACAGGCATTGCTAATGTTGGCCTTGAGCGTCACATTATCTCCTGCAAAGTCTTAGACTTGTAGCACCGAGTGGGAGACTTTGGTGGGGCGCGGGGCGTTGTTGCAAGCGGACAAGAGGATGGGGTTTTCCCCGACACCCGTGTTCCCTGCACGGCTGGATTGGGAACCCGGAGAGGATGATACGGCTGCGGGGACAGGACGGAGCCGCCCGGCAGAACAAGCCCCTCCATTTTCTTATTTTGCTGCCTGTCTCCTGGGCTGCTGCTGGTCCCAGCCCTGCTCGGTGCCGGCAGGAGCACACGTGCCCGATTTCGGGAGGCCTGCGCTGTGTGGAGCCGTTCTGCTCGCTGCGAGTAGGTGGCAGCAGCATTTGCACACCCTGGCTGCCTGTTTGTTTAATTCACTTTACATTTTTGCATTCATTTACAGTATTTTTTCTCTTTTTTTTCTGAGAGTTTTGAGTTCTTTCCAGTTAGAGGACCTAGATAGCCAGGGTAGGTGTATTTGGTACGCATGTGGAAATGAAGAAAGTGCTGGCCTCCAAGTAACAGGTAACAGCAACTTCCTTACATTTTCTGGTCAGACTTAATTCTTCTTTGGGGGAAGGTTTTTTGGGGAGAAAAAAATACAGAACTTAAAGCTGCAATTTATTTTAAAAAAAACACACCAAACAACCAAACCTTTTATTCTTGCCCTGAAGGTGGAAAAATTACCAAAATGCCAAAAACCCCTCCAAATATCTGAATGTTTTCCCCTCTTTCCCCAGCTGTCTTTCTGAACTTGGTTCGAAACATGCTGAAAATATCTCTGTTCCTGATCTATTGAAAGTTTCCATTATTGACTAGCAGAAAGGCTGCTTTTGTGTGTGTCTCGCTTGTGGGCAAAAGATAATTTTAAAAAGCACCATGTTTATCTGGAGAGAGCAGCGTAGTGAGGCAGGAGCCGCAGGCCAGCCGCGATGATGGATCGGAAACTTTCTCTGCACAGGGAGCAAAGATGGGAGGATCTGCCGTGAAACGGGTTACAAAAAACCCCTCGGAGCAGGCGTGGGGCTTGGCGAAGTCCTCGGCCGATGCTGAAAGCGCTTTCACAACTTGGGCAGGGCAGGAAAACCTGGTGTGCCCCATCCCCTCGGGATCAGCGCTCTCCAGACCCCTGCTCCCTCCTCCTCCTCCTCCTCGGGCAGCCAGGCACTAATGAAGCTGTACCAGGCTGGAGGGACCCGTAAACAGTGCTCTGTAGCGATGGCAACTCGAGAAACAAGAGCCACGCAGAGTATTTGGAAGGAGAGCCCTTATTATTGAGAGTTTAAAGGGAAGGTGCTTAAAAACGCAGAGAGGCTTGGCAGGGTAATTAGACTTGCTGCGCTCAGAGTAAACGTATGGAGCGTTACCGGCGTGTCTGGCCTCTCACTAAGAAAATACAGAACTGCCGCACAAAGAGCACGTCAAACCCCGGGCTGGGGTGGTGCAGACACCAGTGGGTTTTCTGCCATGAGCTCCTGGTTTACGCTCTTACCGTATCAGCTCCCTGCGCTAGTGGTCTGCCTGCTGCCGTCAGCCGGTCTCCTAGCGTGTCTGTAGACTGTCCCTGCTGTTTTTCTTGGCCAAAGATAAGGTACAGATCAAAGCCTAAAACTTGCACCTGGGTCCGGGGGCAGGGAGGATCATTATGTACGGGTCTTGGGCTTAGTTTGCTGGGAGTTTGCTTCTGAGCTCAGCCTTGCTGGTGGTTCCCAGATTTTTTTTGTGGCCCACCTGCACGTGTGCTGTGAGTTCCCGGTGGCCAAGTTTGGACATTTTTAAGTCAAAATGCAGCCAGTTAACGAGTTACTGTGTGGTGGCTTGTGCCAAGTCCCCCGTGCCCTCATCCCTGCTGAGCTGCTCTCCTGCATCGGGCAGCCAAGAGGGAGCTCACGCCAGGGTCTGGCTTCAGCTTTGCCGCTGGTTCGCTCGGTGCCCGTGGCAAACAAACCTTCTTGCAGCTCCGTGCCTCAGTTTGCCCATCTGTGCTACGTGACCGGTAGCGACGCTCTCGCTTTTTGTCAACTGCCTGGAGCTCCTTAAAGGAATTTAACAGTGTACAGGTGCCAGGCAGTGTTAAATGAGGAGAAGCAACATGGTGCTCAGGTGGAGGAGGTGATTTCCATCAAAAGCAAAGGACCGTTGGCCTCTGCCTTTCATCTTCCAAAATGGCGCAGTGAAACGAGGGCTGGTGTGGAAATGAGGATGCCAGACTGACAGCCAAGAGACCAAAGACCTCTTTTCATCTTCCTCGCAGACCGAGTGCAGCCAGGCAGCGAGCCTCCAGCCACGTCCCGCCTGCGCCGCGACCTGCCCTCCCTGCGGAGGAGAGGGTAACTCGGCTGCGAGGAATCCCTGTGCTTTCGTTAGACAGCCCGCCTGCCCAGCCAGTCTCCAGCTCCTTTCCTCCGGCTTCTGGCGAGGTTGCCAATTACTTCCCTGCGTGGAATGCATGTGACGCCCATTTAAAACCCAGCTTCGTGGTCTGTAGTTTGCACCAGCTACCAGCCAGCATTCGGATGGTAACTTGCTTCCGATTGCCATCGGATTCGGCTGGATTCGGGCTAACGATGACGACGGCGAAACGTTCCCTTTTCTTGCAAGGGAGCGTCGAGGGCTGGTGAGGAGTCAGTGCTGCCGGCCATGCCGGGTCGGTGCGTTCCTGCATCCTCGCCGGCTGTTTGGATTGACGAGGCTGGGGGCAGCTCATGGGATTAGGCGGGGTCTGGCCGAATGGAGATCGCATCAGCTAGGCTTGGTAGATGTTGAAATAATCAAAACAGTCAATAGCTTTTTCTTGTTTGTTTTTTTATACCGGTTCCCTTGGTCGCACAGCTCATTGAAGGAGATGATTTTCACAACTTGCCTTGAGTGCGCCTGGCTGGAGCGGTAGCCGTGCAGAAACCTCCATGGTGGCTGTGTTATTTCTGAGTCCTGTGCTCTCTGGCAAAGGATGAAGTGTGCATCCTAGGATGGATGAAACATGGTGTCAGGCAGATGTCAGTCTTACCAGGCTGAAATGACAATGGCATCATGTAGTGGATCAAAACATTAAGTCTTTAAAACCATATGTTTGATGTGTCATATCACAAGAGCTTTGTATTCTTGGCGATAACAATCAGCAATGTGTTATCTGTGGTTTCTTGCCTGTATGTTTCTTACAAGCTGATGAACTTTGAGCTGGATGAGAATCAAGCGTGCTTCATTGTTAATGTCTTGATCGGGGCTGGAATAGCGTGTCTGGGGGTTGATACTGAGCAGCCGCTGTTCTGGGTGATGCTCAGCACCTCTGGTCCAGGTCCTCCCTCTAACGGTGGTGGGCGCCACGCGTTTCAGTGGTCCTGCCAGCCCTGCCCTTACTCCACAGCCAGGTAGCTGGTGTGGCCAACCAAAATAAATAAACAACGGTGAGCGTTGGTGTTTCAGAAGAGGGATGCTTCACTTCACTTGGCATTTTAATCTCTTCCAGAGCTAGGTTGGAATAAGCACTTTTTTGGTGTGTGGTGATTTATTTTGTTAAAAACTAAGGCATTATTCATAATTATGCAGTTTTATGAGAGCATACATAGCTATATTCTTCCCGTGGTAGGCTGTGGGAGCTGGCATAATATTTAAATAAGAGCCCTGGGGAAAGGACACGCTTGCATTCAGAGCAGGGCTCGGTGCAGTTGCGGGTTCAGCCTATTGAACTAGCGTATAATTACCTCTATTCAGCACTGCCGCTCCAGTTATCAGCTGGCCGTCAGGGGGAAGGCCAGCGTTTTAAAATGACATAGATTGTTAGAGAACATCAAACTTTTTTAATACAGTTAATGATCCTCAGCTATAAATAGTCTGTTCCCATTGACTGGCAGTAAGGCTTTTGTACTGTGCCTCGCAGAGCTGCAAGGCTTTTCTTAGTTTGTTGGGTTTTCTTTTTTTCCCTCTGTATATACTGTAGGTCCTTTCATCCCAATTGCTTTACAAATACCACCCCTCCCTTTCTGGGTTGGAAGGTGAAGGTCCTGCAGAGCGGGAATTTGCCCAAGGTCACGTTGGGGGTTAGTGGATGAAGAAGGTGGGGGACTGGCAGCTCCATCCTCTGGTCATTCGACTCTCGTCCTCCCCCAGGGACCAGGATGGGGATGGCGACAGGCTCCTCTGGGGCTCCCCAGTTCTCCCATGCCACTGGATAGTCTTCTGGGAATGGCCAGCCTTTACTTTGTTAGTAGGACAGGCAGCTTTTGCATATGCCGTGCCCCAAAAGTTTCCTTGTTATCTCTCAGGTTGAAATACAACCGTAGGTTCGTGGAGGAGGGTTTGGAGACGGGGCTTTCTGAGCTCGGTGGCTGCGTACTGCTGAGGCCAGAGCAGGAGCCGTGATTTTCAGAGAGCTGGAGTTGGAAGTAATGAGGACTTGGTCCAAAGAAGCCCTTGTCCTGGCCGTGCCCTGCTCTGACGCAGTAGATCCTTGAGCAAGTGTAAATCTGCAGAGGGGAATTGTCTGCGTGAAACCTGGCTGGTGCATTTCTCTGTGCTTGAGCTGTATCACGAGCAGTTACTATTCCCTGTGAGTGCACACAGATTCTTGTAGATTGTTTTACCCTTTACAAAATGCGATTTGAACTAGCCAAGAAGTCCGAGAGCAGCACTTAGAAGCTCCGAGTGCCGCAGATGCTCTGAGCCGGCTGCTGGAAATAGCGCATGGGGCTTGGACGAGACGTCAGGCTGAGCTGTTGTGATGGGTTTCTAGTCCTCAGCAGTGGTTGAATGTCCCAGCAAAATAACGCCAGCGAAAAACCCCTCGAACCCTGAACTGACTCCCCAACTTCCACAGTAGCGATTAAATGGCCGCATTTCCCATCACCCAGAAGTTGCGGTGAGATTCTGCCACAGCTTTGTTCTCAAGTGCCTGCAGACACAATAGGAAAAGGTCATCGCATAAACACCGCTTCTCCGAAGGCAATTTCTTTGTCTGCTTTGAAAGCCAGGAAGCAAAGGGTATTCTAATTTGAAACGCTCTGCCGGCGTGACAGTACCGGGAGTGCCTCCCCCCCGCACCTTTCTGGTTTCAGGCACATCTTCGGGTCAAGAGCCTTGCCCGTGCTGGAGAAGCACACTCGATCTGTGGGGTTTTGGCTGCTAATAGGTGGCATGTGTTTGCTCCCGCTGCGGGCGAGAATGGAGTCCGGTGGGCTGGGTATGAGCGCAGGTGGGGGGAAATGCAGCAGGCGGTAGCTCGAGGTCTGGGCTGGTAGCACCCAGGCTGTGAAAACACTTCAGGGAACGCTCTGGTGTGTATAATTAGTTCACCTTTTCCTTTGCCTGTGACTGCTGTTCGCGGCGCTTTTGTTTTTAAGCATAAAGATTTCAGCGTTTTCCCCAATGGTTTGAACAAAGGTTGAGCGCGTGGGGAAATCCATAAAACAATGTCACCAAAAATGCAAGGAGGAGAAGAAAGCTTTTAATAAAGTACTGCTGGGCGTATGCACCTGGGAACTGGGCTTGGATGAATTCGAACAGGAGGGAGGCTGCTGGAGAAG
Source organism: Haliaeetus leucocephalus (assembly GCF_000737465.1). Lineage (NCBI taxonomy): Eukaryota > Metazoa > Chordata > Aves > Accipitriformes > Accipitridae > Haliaeetus > Haliaeetus leucocephalus. The sequence continues at coordinate 8,125,969 of NW_010972831.1, read as the reverse complement.
GTCACCTCTGAAGGTGGCAGATGAAAAAGCAGCATGGCCCGCTCTTCTCGGGGGAGCTTTGGCAGAAGCCCATCGGTCCGTAGGTGTAGGGTTGGCCCGTCCTCCGGCGTGTGATTCCCCGGCATCCCGGGGCTCAGCAGAGCAGCCGTCCTCGGGAAGGTGGTTGCGCTTGAATCGGGGCAGTGGGGAGATGGAGGGGAGCAAACTTCAAGGGAACCGTCCACCACCAGGCATGACTCGGCTGTAGCTATGCCGAGTGGTCTGTCGTAGAGGTTAGAGGATGGCATTAAGGCACCCAGTGGTGACAAAAGCGTGGTCATTTGAGGCCCGATGCTCAGCAAGGAAAGTACCTCTGTTCTGCCTCATCTGTCTGTGCATGGTCTCGAAAAGCAGCTGCAGAGGAAGGAAAGCATCCACTGTATCTGAGGAACGTTAGAAAGCATACTGAAATTGTAGACGTGATTATTAGCAAAGGGCTCTGGATTTTGTGCCTGCAATGTGCCTGTCTGAGTCTTGTTTTCCTTTTCCATTACCAGCAGATCCATTTTATAGAGCTGTTCGGCTCTGTGTGGTCCCTATTAAAAGTTTTCTTTCCCAGGGTGATTCTGCTCTTTTGTTGCATCTGGTTCTTGAACACTTTATACTATCAAACAGCAAAACTGCTTTTGTTGATGCGGCAAAGAACAATGGGATCTTTCCAACAGTGCTCCCAAAATACGCTCTTGGCTTTTTTTTTGTGCCTGGCTTCCAACAGTGGAAAAAATGATTAAGATATGTTAGGTTTACTCTGGTCACTTCAACAGGAGATTGGTAATATCAACAAACGATTCCAGTAAATGGATTAGCTCCTCTTCTCCAGCAAGGCTGAAGCGATGTGTACTTGCCCTGTCCGTGCTGTTTCCGCGAGACAGCTGAAAAAGCAAAAGCATCCGCAATTTAATAGAGCGCAGATCAGGTTAGGCAAAGATGATGGCACTGGGCTTGTGTCAGGTCACTGGAGTGTGATTGCAAGCTGGTCAGACGTGCGTGGTCGCTGCTCATACAGTGACTGCACCCGCCGTGGCCCGAAGCCTCCGAGATGCAATTTCCCGTCCGTGAGGAGATGGGGAGCGGGGAAGACAGAAGAGGATGAGCAGAGACATAAAATCAGTTCTGCTCTGTGTGTGAATGGAGCTTTCCTTAGTGTCTCGGTACTGGCTTTGGGTTTTCCATGTGAACAGATGTCAGGGTAAGTGTGTCTGCCGTATAAAATAATATATATGCTGTATTAAAAATTTGTAGATACATATATTTTAATGGCCACTGTTAGCCTTTGCCCCCTGGAAATATGTAAAATTTGATGACTCCCAACTATCTGGAACTATTATTGTAAAAACAAAGCTGTTTGCCCTGTTTCAGGAGAGGAGTCTGGACGGATGCTGGGGCTGAGAGTGTCCATGGCGTTGATGAGGAGATGCTGCGATGGCCACCAGCACGAGGTGGCTGGGATCCTGTGCTGCGTTCGATAGCGCTAGCTAAGGGATCCTCCTTGCAAGACCTTGTATATACCCTCCTCCAGCAGCAGGAAGGGCTGACGAGTGGGTCCGGTGCGTAGAGAGCTTGCAGAAATACCTGCCAGCCCAGCAGGGAGGGGGCAGAGAGCCTGAGCTCTTCTGAAGCCCCCTTTGGGGTGCGCGGGAAGGGTCCTGCGAGGCCGACGGGCAGCGGACCTCAGGGACGGCCGGAGGGCTGCTGGCCCGGGGAGGGTCATCCCTGCGGGGAGGTGGGAACGGGCGCTGGCGAAGGCATCGCATCCGCAAGTTTCGCTGAGTATAAAGGCTCGCGCGGTGCAGCGCTCTGCCTCTGGTTAGGGGAGCCCGAGAGGAGGCTCAGGCGCGTGCGGCAGCAGATGCTTCCAGAAATGTCCTTTGGTTTGTAACATTCTTAAAAAAACCAACCAAACAAAACCAACAAAACCCCCAAAACACGAGAGTGAAGTTGCGTTTAGGCTGCATTGACTTGGCAGAAGAGTACGTTTTCCAGCCTCGGGGAACATACGGAGTTTTAATTCTGTGAGTGCATGTGCTATGTAATGTTTTTATTTATTTGTCAATTCTTTTGGAGGGCTTTATTATGTGGCCTTTGTTTTCCTTCAGATGTAAGGTGCTCGTTACAGCCCTTTGCTCGCCTGCCTTCCACTTCTAAACAGTGCATTTCCACAGCAGGTTGCATCTGGCTTACTGGGAAAGAAAAGAGTCTATATACGGTGATTGAAGATTTCTTCTTTATATAGTGCCTTTAAAAAAAAAGTGTAGTGCCATTGAAATCAAAGCCCGGCTTTCTGCAATAAAGGGCCCGGCAAATTGACCACAGGGTTTTTCAGAGAAGTCTGTCTTCTTTTGATACAGACATTGCCAGAGAAAAAGAAAAGGGAAAAATAAGGTTGCCGGTGCTCGGAGAAGTAAACAGGTGAGCATTGTTCATGTGAGTCCTGAGGAGCAACCCTGCCTGCTTTGCAGACGCTGCTAATGCCGCCGATTCAATCGTATTTACGTGGTCTCGGCTCTCAACAGATTGTCACCCCACAGAGATGCCTGCGCTTTCGGCGCGGCAGAGTAATGAAACGTCACTCGGTGCGGTCGCTGACAGCCAGGGAGGAAAGCCACCCTCTGCACAGCTGCCCGGCGCTTTCTTGTACGTTAAAGGTGCCTTTGGGACAAATCCCTATCAGTTAAATCTACGGGCAATTCTCAGTTGTCAAGTAAAAGCTGACATGAATTTCTAAATGACGTTAATGTAATTGATGAGGGCTTCTCCCCCATATACCAACTCTAAATATATATGTAAGAAAGTGATTATCTTAATGTAATTCATCATTTGCTTGAAGTGCGTGCTAAACCTGAACCTGTTCACTCTGATAAGCATTTATGTACTGAAGCAATTGATGTTATCTCTCTTTGCCTGTAGTCTTGAAGAAAAAAGCAGACTCTGAGCGTATGTTAAAAAGGGGCGATTTCCCCCCTCTCCCCTATTTCTTCTGATCAGAGCTTTCCTGGGAACGGCACACCAGAGGGGTTTGAACTTTTTTGTTGTTCCTAACCTAGGCACCCGGGGGAAAAACTTGGGTATTTCAGCATTTGCAGGGATGTTTGAGGCTGCATCTCGCACCCCCTCAGCCAGACTGCAGCGTGCTGACCTCTCCTCGGTGGTGGGAGCTGGTGTCCAGGAACAGCTCAGCAAATACTTTGCTCTTTACATGTGTATCCAGAGGAACAAATGGTGCATATATTCAAAGCATCTGTCATAGTCAGACACTCTTTCTCACAGTAGTATATGTTGTTTGCTTAGGCAAATACTGATACGGTGCATGAGCAGCAGGGATGGAGTCCTGGCCAAGGATATTAATAATGTCCAAGAATGTTGTGCGCTGCCTGAAGCTATAGCCTGGAGGGGTCATACTGCACAGCTCAAAGGGATTCTTTTAACCTGAGGCTAAGCTTCTCATTTTTGCTGGTATTTCCCTTGACCCCAGTCAGTATTTACTTCAATTCCTTGAATAGTTTTTTTGTTGTTTGATGCCTAATTCTTTATTCCTTTGCATTATGATACGTAGAGTCAGCAGGGCAACGGAGAGTCCACGCTCTCCTTCCCGACCAGGGCTTGCAGCGCTTTGGGATGCAGCCAGGGTGGGTAAAACATCCGTGCAGACTGCAGACTTGTAAGAAAGCGCACCGTCGAGTATTTCATCAGTTTTTGCATGCTGCAACATTTGACCTGGAGGTGAGATGCCACAGCTGTGAAAAACAGATTGATGAAGGTTGGGGACATTTTGCAGTGAGGGTCCCTCCGCGGAGGGGCAGTCTGTAGAAACGTGTCCTTGCCTGCTCATTTACGTGAGCTTTGTGTTGGCGGTTCCCACGGCGGTTCGGAGGAGCACCGAGCTGTTACAGGCTGTGATTTTGGGGCTGTACCAGTCTCACGCTGGCTCTCCTGTGTCCCCCGCCAGTGCAGGACCAGTGGGGAGGGGGACATCCCTGCTGCAGCGCAGCCCTGGCGGGTGCTCTGCATGGGGATCGCAGTGACAGCTGCTGGCAGCATCACGGAAGCCCGCTTTCGGAGCGTGCCCGTGGTAAAGCGTGGCCTTTCGCTTTCCCATTTATCTTCGCTGATGCTTGTGCGTTAATAAGAGGAAAGACGCCTGTGTGTTCACAGTAAAGTGTCCTTCGCTTTGCATTAGATCCTCTGTAGTTTCGGAAGGAGGACTTTGTAACCTCCGCTGGCAGCTGGTGAGCCCGGGGGCAGCATGTGTTTTGGGGGGGCACCCGCCTGGCACGGCGGGTCTGTTCCCCCCCAGCCCTGAGCTGTCACGACGCTGCTGCAGTAACCAGGTAGGCAGGAGTCACCTTGAGCGCAGCTTCTCAACCGCTTGAAAAATTTCCCCCTGCGAAGTCAATTCTGTAGACACGTCATTTCTCTCGGGGCGCCTCTGGCAGCTGCTGTGCCCCTGAACTCTCCGGCGATGGTAATTAAATTTTGGAGGAAGGAACAAGGAGAAGGTTCTGGGTTTGGCTGGTGCGTTGGGAGAGGAGTAGTGGCAGTGGCAGGTTTTGGCTTTGTTCCTTTGCTGTGGGGCTGCCTCGCACTTCTCCTCCGCTTGCTGAAATCACGCAGAAATCCCTGGTTTTTGTCTGGAGGGACTGGTTGGCTCCAAGGACATGGGAACCGAGCAGGGTCTGCCAGGCTCGGCAGGCGCTGGCTTACCAGGGGGGTGGTGAACCGTGGCCCCATCACCAAACCCGGGGTGTATCCACGCCAGGGGACACTGGTTTACCGGTGCCTTTGGGTGGCAGGTTATCTGGTCAAAGAGCCTGAAACTGGACCATTGCTGACAAGCGACGGGAGCAAGCTGGGGGTTTACCCCTCCCGGCCTCCCCACAAGGCACCGGCACATGCCCCGATTGCAGGTGGGCACCCATCGTCCCCCCTCTGCCCAACTGTGGAGCAAGGGCTGGCACGGTGAGAAGGGCTCTCCTTGCTTGGGGCCATCCCAGGGACCCCAGGGACGTCTCCTCCATCTGCGCGCGCTCTGCCTCCAGCTCCGTTTCTGAGGGGCGAGGAGGAGGGTGACAGCATCTTCCTCGCTCGGAGGCACGCGGAGGGTAGCAGGGCTCCGGTGTGTCCCGCTGGGAATGCGGGGTGGGTAGGGGTGCAAAGCCCTTTGCAAGGTCACAGCAAGCGTGCAGCGCTGTGGATGCTCTGGTTTTCTCTTCTTTCACCACCAGCAGAGCTACCGCTGTACTGGCATAGAAACCATCCCATTCCTCGTGCTGTTACCAGTCTCTGGTTTTGCTGCATTTGCTAACTGCTTCCTCAAAATACAAAGGCACTTCACGGTTTTATGCTCTACTTTTGCAAAGTCGATAAATACTAAAAACTTCTGCTCCTGTGGTCAATCACAGTGATTTTTTGGAAGGGAGTGAGCTTTTCTGGGCTCTTTGTCACAGAAGAAACAACTCTGGGAAAGCATACTTCCATTTTTTTAATAATCTATTTCTATAATTGAAGGACTTCAGATTTCTTTTGTAAGAGCAAGCGCCTGCTTAAACATGGAGACAAATACAACCAATAATATGTACTTGAAATTTAATGCAAGCTAATTCATTTTGGCACAGTCCCAGATATGCTGATTAAATGGCCTGTGAAGTGCTACAATATCTTGATAATGTACATTCTACATTTGATTATATAATCAATTATGTTGCACCTAATAAAATTTAAAATTAGTGAAAAAGCTGTGAGCAGATTGTATCAGATGCAGAGTGGGTCTTGGGCAGCTTTAAAGAAACTTCTGCAAGCGTACGCTCTGAAGGAGCGTGCGTGTGCGTATATGTATCTTCCAAATAGCGGTCTTTAGCAAACCAGAGACTCAGTAAAACATTCCTGTTAATGTCGTGACTTGATTTAAAATAAAATAAAGTGCCTGCAGCTCCTGCTAGCCTTGCAGAAGCTCAGGGGTGGCCGCCCTGAAGAGGTGACCGTGCGGTCGCTGCACAGTACAGTTCGTGCACGACTCTGTCAGCCCCTGCCTCTCCCCGACTCCTTTTGCCGGAGCCCGTTTCTCCCCAGCTTTTGGCGAGCGGCAGGCAGGGCTGGGCTCTTCCCACGCCAGGTGCTTCTGGCGTGGTTGGGGAGGAGAGGAGAATAGGGTGCAAAAAAAGTCTTTGTGCACAACTTCCCCTGTCGCTCCCTTGGTTCGCTGCCGCCAAATTTGCTAAAGTTTTCTATCAAGAGATGACCCTGCACTGCATTTTTAAAACGGCTTAGATATTCTTGGCGGTAATTCCGCGGCGGCTTTAGAAGGGACGTTCTCCCCCTTGGCCAGACCCAGAGTTCAGCTCTGCGTGTTGGGTTTTTCCTGCGCCCGTCAGTGGGAGCAGCCTAACGGCGAGAGCAGAGCCCCCCTTCACCGGCTCTTCCCTGCTCGGGGAACCCGAGTGTCCGTCCCCGGGGAGGACAGCGCATCCCGGCCAGCTCCGGCAGCCTTTCCTACTCCATCATCTGCGACATCTCCGCTTGCTTAGCAGGGTCAGCCCCGGGATGCCGGCTCACCCGCCCGGGGCGGCTGGTGATGCTCGGCACGGCGGGGAGCTCCGGGCTGTCCCCCCCGCCTCGGCCGTGCGCCGGGGAGCAGCCGGGATCGTTTGGCAAGCGTTTCTCATTCCTTTCCGGGAAAGTTAGCGATTTCTGGGTGACTAGCTACAGCAGGTTAGGGAGAATTTGGCCTGGATTTTATAGCCCTCCAGTAAGAGAGGGTTGATGGGAAACAAATGCGTTATGGCCCCAGACAAGCTGTTGCTACATTTTTTGTTTCATTTTAAAGCAGCACTATCAACCAGTTGGAATATAGGCCTGGAGTATCGCGGGGAGTAATCTAATTAGTATGAAGTCAATTCACTAGTTCCTTTTGTATCTCGTGATTAAATAAGTGGGAAAATGGCTTGAAAATTAGGTGCTAGAACAACCCAATTACATTTCTGTAGCTTTTTGTATTCAATTTCATAAACAATTTTGCTCTTCGCTGGTTAATCAGTGAATGCCTTTTTCCAGTTTGAAAAGCACTTTTGAAATTATAATGCAATTAAATTGTGTGTGGATGTTCTGGCATAGCGAGTGTGAAAGCTGGGGGCCTGGCAGCCAGCCATGTTGTACCTTGACAGTAATGAGTTCCTGAGCTGGCAGCTTGCTGGTGTCATTCATAATATTGTCCACGCTGGGTTACTGTAAAACGCGGCCACCTCAACTCCTTTCCAGCCCGGGTCGCCAGGATCCGGGCGCCAGAGCCTCTCCCTCCCTCTGCGCCGGGGACAATTCCTCGGCAGACCCACCGCGGCTGCGGGCGGCGGGGATCAGCCCGCGGGACCCTGCTCCGCGCTTGGCCGGCGGATCGAGACGTGTGCGGTGAAGTTTTTTGCGAAGTTGTAGAGCAGCTGCATGCTTGCTTTGGGTTTTTTCTTTCTTTTTTTTTTTTTTTCTCTTCCTTATGCGAGCCTCTGTAGGGCTGAAGGAGTTGCCCTGGGGGGCATAACTAGGGCAAGTAGGAAAATGGCTCAATGTTTTGTCCTTCTCAGAGTCAGTGGTAGATCTGCCCTGGACCTCGCTACCTGATAGCTCTTAGCTCGGGGAAGCGGTAGCTCTGGGCAGCTTGTCCCCGCGTGAGCTCTCCCCAGGCTCCCACGTGGGCTCCGAAGCTGCTGTTTTTCTCACCAAAATCCATAAGGGCTGGGGTGTTGTTTAAGCCCCTCTCTTCACAGCCAAAATGCCGGTGGTCCACACAGCACGGGAATCGCATGCGGCGCCAAGTGGCATCTCATCGGATGCCAGCTGCAAACGATTTCCAAAGGCCACCAGCTCTTTGACGCCACCAGGCTGTGAAGACCACTACCTGCTACGTGCTTCTGCTCTGCTGTGGCCCATCTCGGAGTTTGTCAAAGCACGCTCTTTATTCTTGTGGGGTGTTTGTCTTGTATTCAGCCCGCTCGTGGTGAGCAGGAGCTAAATTCAGCCTCCTGGGGAAGGGCGACGGAGTCTGTGTGATTGCCACTGCCCGTGATTTACGGCTGAGCACCACAAGGGGAAAGGTAGAAAGCTGTGTTAAGAGAAAAAGAAATAATGTTAGAAATAATTACTTGCTTGGCAGGTTTTAACAAGTTCAGTAATGGTATTAGGTGCCCTTGGCTCAAGATAGTAACCTCCTCTTAAATGATCGTTACCTGGCTAATAAAGACCTCAGAGCAGGTCATTACAGCTTAATTTAGACATAGCATCCTGTTTGGTTTGCACGGCATTGCCATCTTTCAAGTTGTTGAATCTATTGCCCGAGCACCGTGGTTGGGAGTTGGGGTTTGCTCGGGCTTTTCCTCTTCCAGCGGCTTAACGAGGAACTGAGCGTTTGCTCGGTCTCGATGGCCCTTCGGCTCGGCTGCTCGTGGAGGTGGGGATGTGCCCGGGCAGGGGAGAGGACGAGGGACTTCTCCAGCTTGGCGCTTCGGCTCTGCTTGCGGCTCGTGGCTTTCCTGAGCGTTGGTTCGAGGGAGGGTGGGAAGAAGTGATGGGAACGGATGACCCCGTTCGGAAAAGCTCTTGAACGCGTGTTGGATTTCACATCTTTTTCAAGTCAACGGGGTTTAAACGAAGGCTGTCGGGCTTTGCCCTGTTGATGTGTTGTTTTGGAGAAACCGTGGCTTTCAAAGTCTTTTAGGTAGTGCTCGCTCAGACGTCTCCTTCACATGGGGACCGTCCCCTGGCCACCCCAGGACACGCCAGGCGTGCGCACGTTTCCCTTCCCACCATCTGCCTCGGGAAGAGGAGCTGGTTTCGGAGACGAGCGACCGCAGGCAGGCGGGAAGGTGTGCAGGAGCAGGGGTCCAGCCTCGCGCCCGCCGAGCCGCCCCAGCCTCTGCTCGCTCACGGATGAGCCGTCATGCTTCCCTGACCCCATTAGCTGCAAGTTTCAAATGCAAGTAATTATAATAACCAACCCCCACCTGTTATTAATATTTTGGAGACATCTCTCTGATAAGCCCATCTTTTCAGCCAATTTCCTATTTCTACTGAAGGCAAAGCATCTTTCCTCCCACTATTGTAAATCTGTTGTTAAAATGAAGAAAAGGAAATGGAAAAAAGGATCCCCCCAACAACAAAACCGTAACACCAGGCTCGGTGCTGCGCTGCCTTTGTCAGCCCTGGATAGAATTATGCATCATGAATAAAAACTGCTGTCAACATGCATTGGTTTCAAAACATTAGAGCATATGGTATGTGATTATCTGTATTGTCAAATGCAATAAAGTGAATTTGGATATAATAAAAAATGTAATATTTTAGAAATTTGGTAATAAACTGTGGAAGAATTGACAGGCAGAGAGTATTTGATGCCTGTAGGCAAACAGATAAAGATGGCAGGACTTTGCGCTGGGCGGGCAGCCGCTACTGCAGTCGCATTAGGAGCAGCTGGCTTTTCTGACGGGGGAGCCTAACCGGGTTAGCTGGACCCGGGGAGCGATGGCCCTCCATTCCGTCCCTGCCTTTGCTGCCGAGACCCGCTGCCGCTCCGCTTGTCCTCTGCCACGCGGGGCTGGCAGGCAGGGGCAGGGGACCGGGGTCCACCGCTGGCCCCCTGCGGGCAGGTCTGCGCCCTTCGGCCGCAGGAGAGGAGGGCGCGGGAGCGGTGATTTCCTTGGCTCGCCTCGTGGCACGGCGAGGGGCTGCGGGGCACTCGTGTGGGGGGTGGAAATCAGCGTTGAGGTTTGTCGCTGGCTCTGCGTGCTGCAGGTCTCGCTAACGAACGGGCAGAAGCGTTCGCTTGAAGGACGAGGTTCCCATTCTGGTTGTAGACGGATTAATTGGATTTTAGGGAGTGGTTGGGGTTTTCTTCTTTGATAGCAAAAAGAAATCTGTCAGGTTATGCCATGCTTCCCCCACCCAGCTGCACTCCCATCGTTTTTGTACCATCGACTCGTTAGAGAGCTGGGAAGTCCATACCTGCACTGAAAGGAGCAGTGAAAAGCTGTGAGGAGCAAGGGTGGGTCTGCTCCCAAACACTGGAGGAGCTGGAGTTAAATACTGACGGAAAAGCAAACACTGCCTGAGATAACTTGCTCCTTCAGTACCTCATATTTCAGCCCGATGCTTTATTTCTCGAGCCGCTGACAAAAATGCACCCGTTGAGACGTGATGTCTCCAACAGAGAGGACCTGAGTCAGGAGCAAACTTTGGGGCCTCCCGTGTAGAAAATTCAGATGCAAAAAATGCAGACGCAAGTGTATCACATGTACATGCAATTTTTCTTAGGTCACCGCTAATGCTTCTAAATGATCTGTGAATGCATTAATGGTTTCTGTTAATTAACAATGTGATAAAACTGGCATTTAGTAAGTTGCTGCGTAGCGTGCGTTTCAGTCATTATGTACTCAGCGCTTTGGTTTGATTTCAGAATGTTAATAGAATGAAATTTTAATGAAGATTTGTTGTTATGAAAAATTTATTACAAAAAGTTCAGGTACCGCTTACATTAGCAGGGCCTGTGACACGTGGTGGGGTTCCCTTGCCGCAGCCGCGCAGCCCGGCACCGGCGCTCCCTGCGACCACGAGGGCTTTGGCCAGAACTGGCATCCTGGCTCCGGGGAAAATCCTTCCCCAAAACCAGTCTGGGTGGGTTTTCGCCTGTTCAGAGCGGCAGGCTGCTACGTGGCGCAGCGGCTGCTCAGCCTAAGGTGCCCTTTTTTTTTTTTTTTTTTTTTGCGCGATGCTCCCTTTGTAAATGCCATGCAGTCATGGGAGGACAGAGCAAGGAGCCTGAGCCTTTGCAGCTTTCCAGAACAAAAGCAAAGGAGTATCTTGCTGGTGCCCTTTATCCAGCTGCGTGGCTGACCTCAGCTCTTTGCTCTCCTGCCGCGCTGGTATTGAAATGCTAGCACCTTGTATGGAGGTTTTTGATCTAAGGCAGTTGTCTGCTGATTTAATTTTGAGAATTTACTCTCATGTCATGGAGTATATATTGACACTTTAAACAGCAGTAATACCTGCCTGTGCCTGCCAGGAGAACCTGACTATTTTCCATACCCACCCAAGATGCACATAAACACTAGATGGATGTGCAGGCTAATCATCTGTCTTGATGAGCGTCATTCACAGAAGCACTGCTAGAGAGCCCACTTTACAGTTAAATGAGGGTAATATTTTCTATCCTAGACCATAGGTGTTAACCTTCTCTTTCCCCTTCCATCTCCTGGTGCATCCCTCTCCCGGTCTGGTTATCAGCAGGGCGGGCTGAGGTCTTGTTCTCCGTGGAGCAGGAGGTACCTTCGGGTGGTCCCTTCAGGTGTGGTCATCGCTCTTCCCTAACCTCCCTAACCGTACCGAAGGAGGCAAAAATCTGAGCAGTGTGCGTCTCTGACTGCGGCTGTGGTCTGTGAATCTGGAGAGAGTTACTTGTTTGGAAACCGAAACCTCTCCTTCCGTGTGTTTGCAGCACAGGAAATTGGAATAACAGGAAAGAACAAGTTAGAATTGACAGCTTTTATCCTAGACGATCTTCAGCTTTAACGAGCTGAGTTGCAGTAAGTCAGATGAAGACTCTGAGGAAGGGACTAGAAAGTGGCAGGAGAAGAAACGTGGGACCTGGACCACAAGGAAGATTTAGGCAAGAAGGTGGTAAAGTCAGGGCGATGTTTTCAAGTCCTGGCTGTTGGGTTCTGGTGCTAACAAAAGAATGGCTTTTCCCAGAGGCAGGATTAAACCCACAGGTCCCTGTTCCCAGACTCTCAGGGTAATGACTTGAATTACCTTTGCAGACAGCAAGAAGTTAGAAACATCCGTGGTTCACTGTCTGAGCAATTAAAATGTCCCAGCCCCTCTGCTCGGATCATTCTGTTTGTCTGTAAAGACGAGATTCGGTGACAGCGATTGCACGACTTGGTTTCATGTCCCCCTTTCCGCTCCTCCCTTGCAGGTTTACTATTATCATTATTATTATTATTTTTATAAGGTAGCTTGGCAGTCTGGGATGCGTGGTAGCTTACTAAGTAACTTTTTCCCCTCTGATTACAAGGGATGTGTGAATAAAGTAGAGCGGTATTGATTCACACCAATCTATGCATCGACTGTGTGGGAGCCACTTGCAATTCCCAGCAGCACCAGAAAGCTTTGCAACAGGGAGAAATATGACCAGGCAAGTTGAGAAAATAAATTAAACTAGTGTCAACTTTTCTTGTTTCTTCCTTCATTATTAATGGATGGAATGGGGCTCGTTTATCAAGAAAAGGAAAAATTAATTGACACGGGCTTTAATGTTATTATGCCTGGCTTGTCTGGTCACATTTCTTCATTTTTAATTTTTTTTTACTTTTTGAAAGGCATTTTATTACAGTTTACAGGACCAGCTGCCAAAACTATCGGTATAAACAAGAAAGCAGGTGCATAAATAATACCACAGCGGGACCGGACCTTTCTCTGTTTCAGAGCTTAAGTAACTTAAATACGGGGAGAAGAGAAGAGGCATGAAGCAAACACAAATGAGCAGATCAGGTACTGAGACCTAACACAAAAGGGGAATGCGGCCTGAACTAATATTTCCTCATTACGATGCTGTGTGCTGCCGTGGGTGTCAGGCTGGATATTCCCATCCGTCAGCACAGCCATTCGTCAGGCAGCGCCCGCTCCGGGGGCCGGTGGGACCGCAGGGACCCGGGGCTCGCACCGTGCCGGCTGGCTTGGGAGTCTGGAGCAGGACGGTGCCGTGGGAGCGTGTTATGTGTGTAAGAGGAGACTGATCCTGCATTAACGAGAGCACCAGCAGGCGACCGTCGGGTTATTCTTGCCTAGCAGCAGGAGTGAGATTTAAGCAGAGCCCGCATCACTTATTGGTATGATGTGGACCATGTAAATCTCTTCCCTTCTGCTCTCCGTGCTCTTGTCTCCTGCGCTTGGTCTTTGGGATTATTGTGCAGGCACAAAAGAGCCTCGGTGATTACTTACTTCCCAGAACCCTTTCAGGAGCTCTCTGGCGCGCTGTAAATGCAGTAAGGGGCAGTCCCAGCTGCAAAGACCCTACAGTCTAACCAGACAATACGGACGCAGCTTGGGCAAAGAGGAGCACTGCAGATGCAGAGGAGATGAAGTGCCTCGCTCCTCATCCTCAGGCGGCCCCGAGACAGTTGAAACAGGCTCCTCCGAGTCTCCTCCCAGTGCCTTTGCCCACCAGAGCATCTCTCCTGGTGGCCAAAGAGCCTCTTAGCGGAGCAGCGGTGCCCGCGCCTCCGGCGAAGGCGGTTTTGGCTCGGGTGCCGGGCTGCGAGCTGGCGATGGAGGTGCTGGCAGCCCTGGCGCTGCCTTGGCTGCGGGGGACCCTGCTGCGGCGGGGGGTCCCGGTTTGCCCGTGGGAGCCCTTCAGGGGCTAAGCCCAGCGTTCGTCTAGGTTTAACCTTTCTGGCGCGGGATGCAATCGCCTTGTTTTAAAGCGTGCAGAGGCTTGAAAGAGCGAGACCTTTAACCCGGTAAGCTGCTTTCGTGTAGTTCTACTGACGGGTGACGTCCTCTGTGTGTGCAAACGCAGCTGCAATATATATCACTGTGCACGCAGATAAAACTCAGGCTGTGGAAAAGTTGCTGCCAACCAGCAAGAGAAAGTAGATATATTTCATAGCAATGGTGTCGTCAGCTCGCTATATTTTACCGAGGTTGACATAAAACCTCTCAAGTGACGACAAAGGTGTGAAATATAGTTGGTTTGAGTGTGAAAAAAACAAAACGCAGAACACAGGAGCACTGACGTTTGGTATCTTCCATAGGGCTTCTTAATATTATTTATGGCTTCTACCGATCTTTTTAAAATTATTTTTATCTTTTAATGGTTTCAGCCACTTTCTCTGAACAGTGTTTCTCTTATTTCTGGAATACCATGGCAGAAAGTGCTGCAGCTGAGCTCTGCTTTGCTGCACGGAGCCGTCCACCCACAGGCCTGGGCAGCTTTCTCGGCTGAACCAGGCTCTGGATCGAAGGAGGCTTTTCGGTGTAATGAAGGTGTGTCGGAGGATGCGTCCTGTGCCGTCGGACGTCAAGCGTCTGGGCTGGCATCTGCAGGCTCATCGGAAAGGTTTCCAGGGGAACTTCGGGTTATATGGGTACTTGAGACTATCTTGTCTCGCGCTAAGAAAGGTATTGCGCCAGATTTTCCCTCCCCTGTGAATAATACGCTTGCATCTGGTTCCTAGTGAAAAAATCCCCTCTTGTGAGTCACTGTTAAAAAAGCACCGTTCTGTCAGCCAGCGATCCCGAAAGAGACCTGGTCCATGGCGGCACCGAGTACCTTCCACTGGTTTTACTTCAACTGAAGGCATCTGCATCCCCTGGTAATTGACCCCCAAACATTTTAGCCTCTGATTAGCCGAAGCAGATTCCTCCGTCTCCTTCCTTTGCCCAGGCCGTTCCTGGTAATTAGCCGGAGCTCCGCACGCGTGCGGACGCCTGCCCTTTCCCCGAGCAGAGCAAACCCTCTCCCTTCCCGGCGCAGGCTCGCTCCCAGCCGCCGGGGCTCTGGGAGATCCTCGCGCATCGTTTCGGTGCCTGTCAGTGCCCATTAACCAGCAGATGAATAGAGTGAAATGACTCCTTTCTCCGAGCAGATGCTAAAGGAGGGTTTTTTCACCTGAAGGTCGTGAATACATGTCTCGGCTTCCTTTAGTGATCACGCTTGGCTCGGAGCCTCTCGTTTGGGGGCATCTGTTTGCCTCTTACTTTATTTTTTCCCTCTTCTTTGTCTTTTCTTTTACAGAAAAGATTATTCAAATGAATATTCAGTTTTATTCATTTGAATAAAAAACCCAACCGTTTGACTCTGTTAAATGCTTATCTCTTAAATAGAGCTTGTTAGCTTCCAATAATAGCTTCATTCAGAAGGATGCGGTATAATTTCATTTTAAAATGTGTGCTCCTTGACAACCGGAATCCTATTTATGTCACCATTTTAAACAGCCTTCTTTGTTTTGTGTTAATCTTTTTCATACACTTTCCGAGAACCATTTTTTTGTTGACTCTTAGTATCTCTCAGAAGAAATAATTGTCTATTTAGTCCAGGAAGGTTTCTGAGAGTTTTGGTAATTTAAAAATGAGCATGTATTCATTATGCTAACTAATAAGGCATGCATGCTGTAATATTTTTGTGTGTGTGTGCAACTATTAAAAGTTGGAATCTGATATTCAAAAAGTGTAACAAAAAAAAGGACCCATTACCCATCACTTTTGTGGAGTTTTTAATTCTGGAGCAGACGATCTCCTGGGGATTGTTCCGTTAAGGAGCGACAGCTTCTCTTCAATAGCATCCTATGGATTTTAAGTGCCTGTATGTGTCCAGATTAAAATCCTCTGGCTGCTTCCCAATCAGCTAAAGATGTCGGTAACGGTAAAGGTAAAACATTGTGAGCCTTCAGCTACGGACCGAGCGCCCTGCGTGGGCTCTGGGCCTGAACCTGCGAGCCCCCTGCCCATCTGCCAGCTCCAGAGAGGAGGGAATAAAAGATGGTGTTGGGTTTTCTTACAGACCCAATCACGTCTGTTTTTTCTTGCCAAGCCAGCTCGACCGGCCTGTGCTAAGTGGCGTAGATCTTCTAAAACCTGCAAATGAGTGTTGACACCTATGGATTGTTATTTTATTCTTGTTATAAAATCTGTAAATGCAGAAAGCTGGGTGGCTATCTGATTTAATCAGACAAATAATTTCTTGATAAACCTGTGTTTAAGCCATATGGAGTGGGACGAGAATGGGAAACTTGTTTCCAAGTCCAAATGTGTAATGACTGCAGTGGGCTTTCTCGCGGTGCTATGCATATTAAGGCTAATCTCCTCTAAATTCCCTCTCTCTCCTCCATCCTGGCAGTGAGACCTGACAAAAGTTGAAAGAGAAATCCTCAACTGCAGTACTCACTAATGAGTTACTAATGATGAAGATGTTGCTGGTGCTCAAACAATTAATGACTTGTAGACCCGGACTGGCCGTCTCATTGCGCTGGGCAGAGCTAGTCCCCAGCGGCGCGCTGCTCCCAGCTCCGGTAATTGCCCAACGCAGCATGCTCCGGGATTCCTGGGATGCCGTATTCAGCCAGTTAACCACAAAAATTTTAGTTCTAACTACAGGTCTGTTTAAGGTAGATTTAAATGGAGTAATTTAGAAGGCAAATGAAAGACTTGAGTTAAGTAAAATACTTCAAGCTGCTACATGCTTTCAGTGCAAAGTAAAATAGTGTTCTGAGCGCGGGGCTTGAGTCTGATGTGCTGTCGGATGATGTGTTATGCCTTGGAGGAGACCTAGAAACCCTTTCTGGTGGTTTGTCCCCCGATAAGAGGCTCCAAAGAGGGATGGGAGCATTCCCCATTGCTACATGTACTGTGCATTCCCGAACAACCTGTCTGGGAGCTGCTCAGACCTCGCCTCGAAATGCACTTTACAGCTTCAAGTACTGTAGCCTGCAAAACGTATCTTGTACCTGTAGGTTGCCGAAACCCCGGTATAGTTTTAATATTTTCCGCTGCGCCCCATCAAAGCAGATCTAGCGTGCGTTTGAAACAATGAAGTATTGGTTTGGGATCCCAGCACAGAAACTGCCGGGCACTTGCTGGGAGCGCTGGGTCGGGCAGGGGGAGCAGGTCGGGGTGACACCACCACGGCACTCCGGCTCTGGAGGCTGCTGATTGCAGATGGGAAGTGTCGGTAGCAAAGCGGGCTGGAGATGAGGCTTCACCGCTGTATTCCCAAACAGCCGGGGGGCTGGGACGGACGGACACGCGGCCGGTGGCAGACGGGAGCTGGGTCCCGGAGTCAGCAAAGACAAAACTGCTTCAATGCCGCGCATGGCTGAGCAGAAGGATGCTCACTGGGCAAAACTATTCATGGAAAATAACACCGGGCAGCGTTGGTTTCCTCTCCCTCTTCTTTCCCCCGCCGCCCCAGCCAGGGGCGAAGGCTGCTGCTGGGGATGCCCCGGCTCCGGCTGGTTTGGCTCGGAGCCCGGGGCGACGAAGACGTCACGTGCTGTTCCACCAGCGCCGAGTCCAGCAGCGTTCAGTGCAGTTTGGGAGATGGACGTTCACCCTGTTGTTAATTTTTTAAGATTTCATTAGCTTAATTGGAGTTGATGTTGACTCATCAAGCCTTTGCCAGAAATGTAGCACATTAGATTGTTTTTTGTTTGTTAGCTTGATTTTTATTTTTTTTAAGGAAGGAGCAGGGAACATGACTGTGTATAGCTGTGGTGGGCTGCCAGATTTCTTTAGCGTGGCCCCAGCAGAGCAAATACAGTGTACAGCTACAGGCAGGCAGCAGGCATCAAACGACCCTAAACCAGCCCAAATCCACGGCTCCTTTGAAGCAGCAGCAGAGAAGAGAGGAATGATTAGATCAGAGGCCTTAAAAGTAATGGTTTCTGGGAGGCCTCAGGATGTCCTGATGAGGTATTAGAGGAAGTAATTCAGGAAGAAAGGGACAAATAACCACCTCCGGAGCCCGGCTGACCCGCGGGGCCGGCTGCATCCGCGTGGGACGGAGCTGCGGTGGCTGCGCCGCCGGCCCCGGCACGCAGCAGCGGGGATGTTTGCTGTTTGCTCAAAGTGAATGGAAGCGCAGAGTGCTGCTGCATGTTTGGGGAGGCATTGGTATTTTTTGCCTCGCCGGGGGTGAATGAGGAATCATCTTCTGTCTTCCCGGATTTTTTTTTTTTTTTGGGGTCGTGTAATGAGTCAGCTCTAATGGAGAAGTCCCGTGGAATTAAACAAGAGATAAAATCAATATGGTTCCATAGAAATATAATTGGGTTTTGTAGAGATTGCTCTTAAAAACCTATAAGGTGTAAAAGAAAATACGGCCTTATTGTAGTTTCTGAGCCATCATGTAACTGGGGTGTAACTATCCATTAAATTCTGCAGGATGGATCAAAAAATCCATAAGGAGGTTTTAATTCTCCATTAAATCCTATGGAAGAGCTGGAACAGAACCATATTAATTTTCCCCGAGACAACGCTTCTTCCCTCCATTAGTCTGTAATAAGTTCAGCAAGAGCTCCAAAGGCAGCAGGTGTATTTACATGTGCATATTTTTATGATAGTTTTCCAAAGTCCCCGTGGCTAAGTGATGCTTTATTAAAATGAAATTGTTTAACTTCACTAATGTTTTCCTTTCCCCCTCCCCTGTTTCTTTATTAAATAGGATTTGGCTTCGTAACTTTTGAAAATGAAGACGTGGTGGAAAAAGTCTGTGAAATTCATTTCCACGAAATCAATAATAAAATGGTAAGTCGTTTCTGTTCCGCAGCGCGTGTCGGTGGCAGCGAGCTCTCGCCCTTTGTCGCAGACGTGTGCGGTGCCTGGGTGGTGGCCCTTTGGGACAACCTTCGCGGTGAGGTTAATTGGGTGCTGGGCACAGCGTACCTGGCGCAGGCGTCGTGGGAACAGGAGCACGGCTTGCTTGGACCCTGCTCCTGTCCCCTTTCCAGCAGGACGGGTGTCTGTCCCCCCCTGGAGCACAGGCGTTGTCTGCAGGCCGCCGTTGTTGCAGCCGCCCCAGAGCAGGTTTTGGTGTGGGAAGGCAAAGGGCTGACGATGGTGTGCATCGACCTGCTCAGCTTCTCGACCAGCCTTGGAGAAGCCCTCCTCCTCCCCGCCGGCTCTTGGGAAGAGCCGTGGCAGCCACTGAACGGCTGCGTTGGGGCTTTTCAGGAGGGAAGTGGACTGGAATAGCCATTACAGACTGTGCTCCCAAAATAACCGTTCTGGTCGAGCTCCCGAGTCCTGATAACTGCTCTGACGTTGCTGCTGCCCGCTGGACCATGTCCCCCGGGAAGTCATGGCTCTCTGCCATCGAGCCGCAATCGCTTTCCACCCAGGCCCTACCCAGGAGCCAGACCTGGGTGAAGTTTTTCCTAAATGACAGTCAAGTCTCAGGTTGCAGGTTGCCCTGTCAGTAAAGCCACTGAGCCAGATGAAAATGGGCATTTGTATTTCAATTGATGCAGTAACTTAGATATTTTCAACTAAAATATTCTTTTTCCCTGTGTCAAAACATCCTTTGCTTCTCAAATGTGTATTCAGATATGCATTGTATATTGGTCTGATACGTGTTCACAGACTTTAAATTCAATAATAGAGCTTTTAGTGTGGATAAGATCAAAGCAATCTCCTTGGCATATGCTGGAGGCCTGATTCAATATTTGACTTGCTAATTTTTCCCAGGGCACTGAAATAATATTCCTCATATTGTTCCTCACTGCAATATGCATCTGAAATAAAAGTAAGGGTCCCCTTGGCAAACTGAGTGGCGGGATGGCAGGGCAGGGCAGGGCTGGGGCAGTTCCCCTTGCCCTGCGGGAAGCCTCTCGTTCCATCTCAGACGGTGCTGCAGGCTTTGCCTCTGCCCTGTCCGAGCATCTCGCCGCTTCCCCAGCCGCCTCCTGCTTCTGGGGTCTCCTGCCTGCCACCAGCGATACCTCGCCTGAAATACATGTGGGTTGGGGGGGGGCACTCGTTCCCCTGTATATAGTTACTAAATGCTGATTAATCTGCACTAAAACAAAACAAAAAGAACGAACCCCAACCACCCCCACTCCAGCAGCCAAACGACAGACCCAGCAACAAATTAGAAACACTTGGAACGTAAATTTAGGTAAGATTGTCAGTTGGGAGGGAAGAGCTACAGTGCCACACTCCAGGATTTTCCTACCGCTTCATCCGGGTGGGTGCGTGTCATGTCATACTCCGTAGGTTTAGTTATTTCACACAAGAGGTTTTTCTCTGGAGCAGCTCAGCACTGACCAGTATTACTCTGGTGAGGTGCTGGATGTAGGCTGGAAGGAGCAGCGGGGTGCCGGTGCATCCCAGCAAAACCAGTGCCAGCAGCAGGGCAGAGCACTTTGTTTGATGCTTCATAGTGGGATCTGCACTCGTGCGCTGTAAAAATCTTACCCAGGTGTTGGCAGACCCCTGCTAGGGGAGGAGCGGTGGGAGAGCTGTTGGGAGGATTTCTTCCCAGATGAAAGGCTGCGCAGGAAGGTAACAGCAGTGCAGGGAACGTGGAGGATGGGACAGGGCGAAAACACTCCAGGAACATCACAAAGAGCAAAAGAAACAGTGTAGGCTGTTGGTGTTTTGTTGTTGCGGATAATTAAAAGATATTCCTCCCGGCTCTCTGTGCCTGCTTGGGGCATGATCCGGGTGCCACGATGCTTTGAGCATTCTCTTCTTTTCACTCCTTCTACAGCACTAATTTTAAAAACAGACTACGAGGGAGGAGATGAGACATGATCCTGTCTTGGGACTGACTCATCGTATTGCTGATGCGTCTGCAGATTAATTACCAAACCCATGCAGAGGCAGGAGAGCTTGTGCACGTGTGTGTGACAGTGAGCTGGTGCAGATGGCTGGAGGTGACACGCAGCCGGCTGGGGGTCAGGGTTAGGTGCGGACGTACTTTCCGCAGCACCCTCAGAGACTGACCGCTCCTGCTTCGTTTTTAAGATCTCCCCCTCTAGCGCTGAGCTGCGAAGGGGACGGGTTCTTGCAGCCCCAGCTTGAGATGATGGGGTTTGCAGCTGCTCCGTGAGCTGGGACAGGGATATCCCATCCCTGTCCCCATCCCCATCCCCATCCCCGGGCTGCTCAGCTGGGGCATCCACGGCTCACCCTGAGCTCGCTCTTTCTCGTCTCCCGAATGTTGTCATTTCCCAAAGCGTGGGGGCAGGCAAAGGGTAGCGGGGCTGCTGTTGTTCACGAGCCTATTTCTAGCCTCCCGTCTCCCTGGCAGGCTATTTTTAGCCCACCCATTCTGCTTCTGTTGCCATCCGTAAAGCTTAGAATGTCAAATGTAATATTAAACGAGCAGTGGGAAAGTGAAAAGAAAATGCCAGCGAGGTATTTAATAAATGAAACTTGGAATTTACGTGGGAGGCCAAAGATGGTCTCCAAACATTGCGGGGGGGATCAAATAAAACCCAAACCCCAGAATACTGTTCCTTTGACATGAGCAGGCTGCTTTGCAAAGAGAAACCTGGTTTTCTAAGGGGGTGCAGAAGTAGCTGGAAAAGAAATGTGATGGAGTAATTTGTTTTCCCTTAGATCCCACTGTGATAGAGTCATTCACATCACAGGTACGGTGGGACAAGTGCCGGCGAGTGGTGCGGTGAGCTGAGCTTGGCCCGGGCGCTTTGCACTGAAGTCAGGATCTCAAGTCAGACTCTGGAGCAGCTGACAAAAGTGTTAGGCTGTTTTAAAATAGACTTTGACGCTGCATAGCACGTAACAGCGCTGTGGCTGTTTCTCTCTCTCGTGGTGGGATTTTGTGGGTTTTGTGGTTTTTTTGTTGTGGGTTTTTTAGTGTATCAGCACTCTTCAGGCTTCTCCCTGGACTGGCAGCCTTCGCTGCGTGGTGACGTTTTAGATGTGTGTATCACACACCACGTGCCTTTGGGTTTTCATCCAAATAGCTTGTAGTCTAAGGCACCTCCATCCCCGGAAGGACTAAATTGTGCACCACGTGCAGAAGGCAGGAGGGAGCACGAGACCACCGGTGCCCGAGGTCCATGCAGCAACGGGGAGCAGAGGAAACACGACGCGCAACCAGCAAACCACCTCCAACCTTGCACAGACATTTTGGGAAGCCACTGGGTCCTTTGCCAGTTGGATGTCATGGAAAGCAGAGGTCAAGCCCTAGATGTGGTGTTGGGCCTCATGCGTGATCCTGCTGCCTCTCCAGTTGGTGTCTTACTGATGGTGGCAACGGGTTTGCTGGCTGTGTTGGGGGGATGCCTGTCGTGCTGCTCGGCTGTTTACAGGCATGACCCTGGGCTGCAGGCGTTTGGGGTGCTGTAGGTAGCTGGTTCTGGAGCAGATGTCTTTGGGGAGGCTTGACCAAACTGACCCTGCCATCTCTGCGTGCAAAGCATCTGGGTCAGGGAGTGGCTGGAGGGCTGAAGATGAGATGTGGCATTGGCTTGCCCAGAAGGCACGTCAAGGGACAAAGGGGAAAGTTATAGGACATGAGAGGTTTGCTTGTGGGCATGTGCTTGATCTGGATCCAGAAATCACCCTTCTCCCTTGTGAGCAAATGGTTTTAGTGCTGTAAGCACGTTCTGATGCTTTTGTCCCCAGTCTGCAAAGCTCATCACACCTTGCCATTCCCTCACCCCTCCCAGCCCCCCATGGGGTCATTAACCCTCATTTTACATTCAAAGCAAATAACCAGAGAGTTAAGAAACAACCTCCAGTGGCCACAAATTAAATGTGGCAGCTCCAGTTCAAGGACCTTACTGCAATCCCGGGGAAACTCGTTGGAGTTGAGGTTGTCCCTTCACTTGACACATTTGTAGGAGTTATCAAAAGCGAGCTGTCATCATGAATGGGGCATGCGGGCACCAAGGCTAAAAGCGTGCCTGCCCATGGGAGGTCTGGTTGTCAGCAGGTCACGGGAGAGCGTTGCTGCTCCTTGTTTCCTACTGTAGGATCACTACCAGCTTGTAGAGCTGGAGCCTGACACGTGGCGGGATGTTGTGGGAAAGCATGTCTGGGCACTGGTGCGAACTGTCGTGCGAAGAGGCCGATGGTCCTGGTGACAGGTTCTCTGCAGGGCGTTCATTGCAGTGAGGGTGATAGGACCCCGTGCAGGATGGTGCTGGGCAGGCAGGTACGCAAGGTGTCACCGGTGCTAGGAAGAGGCTGAAGGTGCGGTAGCGTTGGAAACCCCATCTGTCAGCTGAAGGACACTGCAGACTGCTTGCAGGTTGGATGCATTCCTATAGCGTTGTCTCCAGTGTGCTTTAAACGACGTTGCCCGTGAGTCGTACAGTGACGCTGCCCTTGCCAGGGTCTCCAGGGGTGGCTGGGTTCTCCAGGACAAGAAGGAGTTGCCCAACGCTGGGTGTCAGCAGGTGTTTGGGGGGCAAACTGAATGGATGAATCGCAAGAAACTCTGGCAGACTCCTCTGCTCACCCGTATCTGCTAACTTTTCCTCTTAGGGTCTGAGGACACGCCATCCCATTGCCCACCTTTGTCAATGATCTAATGCATTTTTTAAATATGCCTATAGCCTTTCTTCTGTTGCCCGGTGTAGCCCTGCCTTGGCAGCAGGACGGGGTGAATACAGATTTCTCTGTTAGAGGAGCGATAGTTTTGGCTTGCCATGGCATGAACGACATGGCGTCCCCAAGGTAATTGAATCTCAACTAACTGTGAATCGCACGTTGCTGGCAAGACAAAGTTGCCTTGTCTTTGGGTGGTAAAATGGGGGTTTGTGCATTGTGAATATGCGCGCATTCTGCTTTCCTCAAAATAGCCCTGGTTTCCCTGGAAAGCTGTTAGCCACGGGTTTTTTGAGACATCCTGGTGCTGAGAGCTGACAGCCTGTTTTGTTGCGCTGGGTATAAGAGGCTTTTCACTCCCCATCTCAGCCGTCCTGGGTTCTAGTGGCTTTGACTGCTCAGCTTGACCCAAGAGTACCCCAGTGTAATGTTAATTCTCCAAACTAGACTAAACAAAAATACTGAATTTTAGTTTCCCTGCCTTTTTTTTTTTTTTTTTTTGCCTTAGAGTTAAAACTTTCTTTGTTAGGCTGCTGAAAGTGAAGCACATCCCTCATACAGGGGAGGTGGAAAAAATCTGGAAATTATTAAGATGCACAGAAATACTGAACTGAAAGTTTGTGCAAGATCCAGATTTATGTACAAAGTACCCGCATCGGGCGGGCTCTTGGGGGTGATTCGGTACAGAGCTGAGCACTGACTCGTAAATCCAGATATATTCCCTCTTGGAGAAGCCCCATTGCGCGTCCCGCTTTGCCGGCCCACGTGTGACGTCCCTGCTGCCTCCAGGGTTTTACCCTCGCGGTAACCGTGGCTGCAGGCTGGGTACGGCCATCTCCATCCCGTTCCCCATGGAGGAGTGGGCTGGCTTCTTGCAGAAAAGCAGCCTGGCCCCTTTTTTTCCACTTTTGCTGCCTCTGCTGGTGGCGAGGCACCAGCCAAGCCCACCGCTGGCCCACTACCATGGGGCTTCACCTCCTGTTGCTGCATTTTCCCCGTTTGCCGACAGGATGGGTGCGTGGGCAGCTCCTGAAGAGCACCTCGAGGCCTGATGCTGGTGAATGGGGAGTGTAAAAACCTACCCGAGGCGTGCTGCCGGGGCCGGGGTCGCACAGCCCCTTCCCGAGGGATGGCGGAGCAGGGCCAGGGCTCCTCATCTTGTATTTTTCATGGCATCCCTCCCAGGGGGAAAGAGTCTCTGCTGGATAACGGAGAATGTTTTTGTCCTCAATATGGGGTATATTTGTTTACAAAGGCTTAGGAATTATTTTTCTTTCCTACTGGTGACTTTTTCTTCCCCTTTAAATCCCAGTTAAAACTTCTTTGCAGCTCACGGCCATTCCCTTTATATCCTCGTGTGCTGTGAAAATCATAAATTACGCTAGTCTTTCAGAGAGCAGCGGTAGGCTGTTTTGTGGTTGCAGAAGCTAATTACTGGGTTATTGTTTCTAACGGTGCTAATCCAAACTTCATTTTCCTGTTAATTGTCCGTCGAGCCAGGCTAGATTGTTTTTATCATCCTGACTGTTCGCAGCACCAGCGGCCGCGAGGTGTAACCAATGCCACCGTGACATTTGGAGTGGTGGCGAACCCGAAAAACGCGGTTGCGAAATGAGATGACACACTTCTGGTGCTCACCCCCGGTCGTTTGGCTGGAGAAATTAGATTGGCGTACTCCTGTTAAATGCCCCTCTGATTAAAAATAAGCGAAGGACAGTTTCAGAGGATATTGCGGAGCTGTTGTGCGGGGCGGCGGGGAGGGAGGCTGGTGCTGGCGCTCGGTGTTTTGAGCTCGCCGTGTCCCTTGGGCGGTTGATGGAGAGGGGAGGTAGCGGCAGGCTGCCGGCTTTGGGGCTTTCTGGGGGCACCGAGGTTTCGGGGGGGCACACAGCCGAATTAGGCTGAAACCCACCATCAAGGCTCAGGCTTAAGCCTCCTTGGGAAGCTCTGAAAGCTTCATCCCCGCGGGGCAGCGATGGGGCTGGGCAGTGGGCACAGGCATCCTGCGCTGTCCTCGTCCCCAGCCCTGCTCTGGCAGCGGCACCTCAGTGTGCGAGCACCTCCCTGACAAATTCAGTGATGGGAAGTTTCCCGTTTCCTTTTCTTTCTCTTTTTGCCTTAGTATCAGGACCCAGGAACCCTGCGGGGCAGTGGGGGGCTCTCCATCACGCGCTCAGTGGCACACATGCCTGCGGGAGTCTGTGGGTGTGCAGGGGTGTGCGTGGGTGTGCAAGGGACAGGGTGCGCGGAGGTCGGTGGCCCCGGCTGGAGGACACACACCGATCCTCGCCGCAGCTCTCCGTGGGATGTTTCTCTCCCAGACTCACTGCCCCGACAGCACTGAAGAGGAGACGGAGGGAATCGCTGGCCCCGTTGCGGCACCGCCCGAGTTTTGGGATGTCTGGACAGCGGGTCTCTCCAACACTGCTCTTGCTCTTGCTCCTGCTCGCCCGTTTTCCCCATTTCCCTTGCGCAGGGCTGTCCAGGCTCTGCACGCACGCCTCCCCGCTCCAGCTGTCCCCAGTCCCTCTCTGCCCTTCTCCCGCTGCCTCCTGCAAGGACTCAAATGCTTCTTGGCAGAAAAGTGGCAGAAGTTGAACTCCAGGAGACTTTTCACTCCCAACTTCACTGGTTTGGGGCAGCTTGTTTGCAAGAAGAGTGTGTTTTGACAGCGTTGGCAGCGTCTGAGCATTGTAGCTTCGGGAAGTGTTGCAAGCAAGCAAAGTAAATACGGTCTGCGGAGGTTTGCGGCAGAAAGGGAGGAGTAGGTGGTTTTGTTTAAAATACTCCCATTACAGTCAGTTAACCTTTATGTTACCTAAATGAAAATTGTATAAACCTGAAATTTTCGCTGATCGGGTTGCCTAGGAACAGGCGGTTGGTTTTCATAAGACAATGAATACACAGTCACCGATCGGGCTATTAGGCACCGAGATGTTTAGCCCGTATTATCCTACATCCCCGGGTTTGCCTGGGGTGGCTGCCTGCTTTCACGCGGGGCGCACGCCCGCCTTTGCCCCCTTGCGCGAGTGCCGGAGGCGATGCGGGAGACGCGACCCTGCTTGGATCCGACCCTCCGCGACCAGCAGCCCTGTTCCCGAGCCCCTGCCGGCGGGCTGGGGGTGCCACGGCCGGGACAGGAGGGTCGAGGGCAGCGGGGCTGCCCGTGGCCGTGCCACCACGTCTGCCGGGAGCACGGCCCCAGCTTGTGGCATCCCCTGCTCTCACTCCGGTCTGGCCGGGAGAGGGCTGGGGGGAGCATAAATGTGCAAAGAGGATTAAGGTTGAAGAACAAAGTTAGAGGCATAAAGCTCAAAATTCTGGATTCAGCCCGAGACCCTTACCCTTAGACCAGCGATTCTCATCCTGCAAACCGTACAGGTGGGGCAGATGGCGGCTTGGGGCTTCCCCGTGCAGGGCTGCGCTGCGGGTCTGCACATTTTCCTGTTGCTCAGAGCGTGGACTAAGGTGTAGAGCCACAGAAATGCGTTGGGATAACTCTGGTTTGCCCCAAACCAGCTTACCGGCACGGCTGTAGGGCCAGCACCGAGGGGAGTGCAGGGGCAGTCTGCTGGGGAGGGGGTGGCAAGTTGGTAATGCCGGCGCTAGAAAATGTGGAAAAGTGCTTTATTTCTCCCTTTTCCTATGCAAAAAGAGGCTGGGAACCAGCACCCGGCGGTGTGGCTGGGGGTCCTGGGGTCCTGGGCGTCCCGCTGCCGGCTGGGCTGGCTCACCACTTCTCACAAGGCGTCGGTGGAGACTCGCCATGTGGTTCAAGTGGCATTAAGCAACTTCAAAAGGCAGCAGGAGTAACTGGAAGTGAAAGAATGCAGATCGTTTATTAATAGGGTTTACAGAAATTTTCTGCTGGGTAGAAATATTGATTCTTTATTCCTATATTAAAAGGAGCTTTTTGTAATGATCACTGAGAGTCATTTTCTGTTATCGATTGCAATAGAGCCGTGCTGGAGACCTCCCTCCATTCATTCCACACCCGCGAGTACCATTGAGAGGGAACGCAGCACAGGTTTTCCTTTCAGGAACATGGCAACTTCTTAAATCAGCATTTCTGTCATCTTTCCAGTGGGGTTTCGCTATGTGTGTTTAAAGAGACATACACATTTGCTCTTTTAAATACGTTTACGCTATTCTTAAAGTTCACCTTTGAGGGGGAGGCGGTGTGGGGAGGCAAATGCTAAAAATAAAACTCCCCCCTGAAGTAGATCAGTTCTGCATTTGACATTTACATGGAATTCATTTGCATCTCATTTGTACATGTTTCTGCTCAATAGGTAGAATGTAAGAAAGCACAACCTAAAGAAGTGATGTTTCCACCAGGGACGAGAGGAAGGGCACGTGGATTACCGTATACCATGGACGCTTTTATGCTAGGGATGGGAATGTTGGGTAAGTGCCGTAGCCACCACACGTCCCCCGGAGCCAGCGGCTCCCGTGTTGTCTCCCTGATTTCTGAATGCTTAAGCTGTAGGGGTGAGCAAATCCCTGCACCTGTGTGGGTGCGAGTCTAAAACTTTAGCAGGGGTGGAGTGGGGAAAATAATCCTGTCTGTGGTAAATGATTAACTCCCCCCCTCTTTCTGGAATATAAAAATTTGCATTTAAATGGATGTTTTAAATAGCCTGTTTTACTTTTACTCGCAAAAATAGAATGATGAAAGATGCAGTGTGTTCATTCTGACTAAAAATGATCTCTCCCCTTTTTTAGAGGAATTGAGTCACACATTATTCCCCTTCTTTTAAAGGTATCTTTGACAGTTCAGCATAGATAATTGAAAATCTTGCCGGTTCTTAAATGGCATACAAGATGGAGAAAGCAGGGAGATGCGTAAGAGTGTAGGTCGCAACAATAATTACAAGTTTCAAGGAGATGGAACGGTATTTTAGTCCAGAGTATTGTGTCCAGAAAATACTAATTAAATGGGATAAATGATATTTAATGGCAAAATTCTATTTGTGCATGAAGTCTATTTAGTTATAATTGGTTCTCATTTGTTTCTGCCTAGATAGTTGTTCTTTCTATATAACGTGACAACCTCTCGATACTCTGTCCTCAGTTTTACTAAGCCAAAATGCTGCTAACCCATTGCCAACGTATTTTTGTAAAACCCCATATATTTTCAACTTTCTGCTCCCTTTGTATCACTGGACTTTCCCTCGGTTGTCACCTGCTGTGTCCATAAAGCATGCATGAACAAGAGGGCATCTGGAGGTGTGCCCAGGCAGAAATGAGCCTTTCCCAGGCTAGCGTCCCTGGTACGCGGCCCCTCCAGGATGCTCTGAATTTTCTGTCCTAGGTTTAGAAGATCCCAGAAACTGAGCACAAAAACCAGCCTCGAAAGCTGGTGTTCGGTTGTCCTGAGCTCTGCCAAGCAGGTCCACAGGCTGTCTGAGATGCTGGAGGACCCCAAGGCTCCTGGACTGGGCGTCGGGTCAGAGGACTCGGTTCCTATGAGTATCAGGCTGTTATGCTGAGATGTCTGACTTGAGGCACCGCTTGATTTGATAGGGAAAACTTCCCTGCCATGTTTGCTTTATCTCTGAATTAATAGTACTTCTGTTCGTGTGGCTGGAACGATCCATTTCTGGGATGTGTAATTCGGTTATTTCAGTTGATCATCTATTTTTCTGTCCCCACACTCCACCGCCGCCCTGCCCCATAGTGTTTGGAAATTACATTTTACGGTTAAAATATTTATCTTCTAGTCGGTCTGTGATTTTGTTACCTGTATGTTCCCAATGTGCTTGAACACATGTACTCTATTTCTGTTGTTTCTCCTACTTTTCCGCTCATGGTGCCCGAGGTTTGGGGTGCTGGAGGTGGTGTGTGCTGCCTTGCTGGCCAGTCCCACCCAGCTGCTGGAGGAGAAAGCTCAGGTCACCCTGGGTAGGCAAAAAGACCCCGGGCAGTCTCACTTTTCTGCTCACCATGGGCAGAGTTGCCTCGACCCTTCCCTTCGCAGCCGGGCAAGAAGCGAACGGAGCCGGGGTCCACCCCAGTGACCTGAAGGGAAAATTCAGCCCTCAGGTGTGGCGCGAGTCATTCCCACTGCGGCTGCCTCTCTGGAAAAAGATCGTTTCAAGCCGCAAGAATTAAGGGAAGGAGCCCTCAGCGAGCAGATCTGCTTCTGCGCAGAGCAAGTGCCGCGGGTGCCTGTTGGCAAATTCCCGTCCCGCTGTGGAGGGGTGGGTCAGGTCACTCCGACCGGCTCTGCTCCGGCCGGTCTCGCAACGTGCTCACATTAGATTTCAAATCAGGGTGACTTGCTCAGAATTAATGATTGATTCGTGTTGAAGGCCAGATGCTTCATTATCTGCTCTAGCTGTTTTTTTCATCTTCCAAGTTCCTGCTTGCTACAGTGACACCGTATTAAATAATTAAGTGCTAAACAAGGAAATGGCAACACACGAGAGCAAGGCTGTCCGGATGGCCATTATAAATCCCTGTTTTCAAAGGCTGCCTGTAAGAGTTGGCTTCAAGGGGCCTGATGGGCAGTGGCTCAGCGGGGAGCCCGAATCTCTCCTTCCCAAGCCCCCACAGCTGCTCGCTCACAGTGGGACCCCATCCCCGCAGGGAGAGGGGCATAATTAACCCATCAAACGATGAGGCGCACAAAGTAACGTACCGCCGGAGGCAGCGTCTGCAGTAGCCGAGCGTTTTGCTGAGATCCCAGGAGGCTGGTGTCTGCCCTACCCCGTTCCTGAAGCTGAAACAGAGCGATTGGGGCTGCTCTGGAAGGATTTTTATACCTGTTTCCAGAAGCCCTTGTTCAAGGTCACCTTCTCCAGATGCTGTTCCTGGGCAGAGGAGGGAATCAGAGGAACGAACGCACGAGACAACCCAAAGGAAAGAGTGGGGAGCGACTCCCTCCAAAGCTATTAAGGAAGTTGGTCTTTTTCATTAATCACAGCCTCCCCAAGGAGCCTGCAGCAGCCGGGGTCTAAAGGTGCGTAGGCAGCCGCTTCTGTGCTGATTTGGTTGATTGGAACAAAATTAAAGTGTTCTTCTGAAAGGATTTTTTGACTCCGAGAGCGCGGGCAGGCTGAGCCTTTTGCCAGGACTGCTTCTGGGCTGTCTCGGGCTCGATCTGCTGATGGGACGCGCGCGGTCTCGCGGGAGATGGGGAACATTAATTAGCCACTCTGCATAAAGAGCGGGCTGGAGTGGTTTCAGTGATCTCTCTCTCCCTGGCAGCCCCGTGGATGCCCGTGAATGGGCACTGTGTCCTCCCAGCAGGCAGCGCACACATCTGCAGCTGAGTGGGAGCAGTTCGGTGGCCGAGAAGCTTGCCGTGTGCCCAGAAGAAGCCTCACCTCTGTCACCTCGTCCTGGCGTGCAAACCAGGACCCCCATCGCCCAAGGGCGTGTGGGTGTCACTGCGTTGCCCCACGGCTTTTTGCCTTCCATTCAGGTCTGTACCTGAAAACTCGAAAAAAAAGAGAAAAGAAGAAAGCAGCTGAGGAGCAATGTTAATAGCAGGTTGTCTCTGTCTGCCCTCCCATCTGAAGCAGCTCTGTGCGTCTGGGATGTCGCGGCTGCTGTTGCGGTGATCCCAGCGGTGACACCCGGCTCTGGAGGGGACCGCTGCGCTGCTCGATCTGAGCCGGGGCCCCACAGCACTCGTTTCTTCTGGCAGTGGGCATCTTAGACTTGCTGGTGTTTCATATTAAAGTTGGGCTCTTTTTAACTCGCAAACTGCTCCAGAGACGGGAGCGCTTGGCCCGTAAAGCTTACACCCCCAGCCTGCCGAAACGATGGCTGATGTGAACACCAGATTTCAGAAGGTCTCTAACAGGCTGCTTATATCACTGCACAAGGCAGAGCGGGGCTCTGCATTACTGCACACGTTCAATCTAGGTAGGCTGAACTCATGCATAAAAGAAGCTTGTGCCCTTCAAAGAAAGTCATTCCTTTTTTCCATCAGACTCTGTTTAATAGAGTAGCAGCTGCCTCTGAGGCACGATTCAGGAAGGGGAGCCCTTCGTTAGCACAGGCTTCCCAGGAGGCTGGCACGACTTACCGGAACCCCCTGGGCTCCCGCAGCAGCACCCGCTGTAGCCATCGCTGATGAACGCAGCTGCGGCCGGCTTTAGCTTAGCTCTTTAATTCCCTTGAAGTAGGAGATAGGTCAACTTTGTTGGACCAAGGGAGAAACTTCCACAGCAGACGTGTTTCTTCTCCGTAGCTGCTTCCTAGGACGTGACCACCCCCTGTGTCTGTAGGAGATGATTTTTGGTTTGCATTCCTTCGTGCTATAGGTGCTTATGTCAAGGTCACAGCATGTTTCTTTTGAGAAGGACCCTGAACGTTTTTATTGCAGCATGGGGCTATGCTTTGGGAGAAGGACCATGCCTTTCCTTGGAAAGGACCTGGCATTCCTTGCTCTGAGCAACATTGGGAGACAATAATTTTCTTGCATTTGCTGGAGCATTTAAATTTATTTTGCGGAGGTCCCCAGGCCCCAGTGAGCTCAGTGTTCCCACGTATTAACCATGAGCTTTGTCCATCTCAGATCACCAAATATAAAAATGAAAAGACATTTCCATTGCTGGGTTCAGTGGTTGTGGACACTTCCCCGCCCGGAGCAGAAAAGCCGTTTCTCCATCTGGAGGTGCTGGTGGGACGGAGGGGAGTCAGGGGTCTGGCTGGAGTCTCCTGCCTTTCCAGTGACCTTACGCGGGTGCCGTGTCAAGCTGCTCGGTCTCCAGGGCCGCAGATCCCCCGTGCAGAATGGAAGGTAGGGCAGTTTGCCCAGTCTCCCCTTTTGTAGAATGCGTGCAAAGCTCGGACTTTACCGTGGGCCTACCAGGATGGGCTTTAGCACCAGGAATGCCGTGATGCCCTCAGGTACGCTGTAAGTAGAAAGGTCAGCGTTACCTGTTGGCGGTCGTTTTCATCCTGGAAGCAGAGCCTTTGCTTTCCCCCGGGAGACCGTCTCCGCACCGAGCGGTTGCTCGCACGCTGCGGCGGTAACGGACTCCGCGGCTGCATTGGGTGTTGCCTCCACCAAGAGCACGACAGCCCTTGGAACGTGACTGTTGGGTGGTCAGCGTGGTGCTTCCAGCAGCCGTGGCTCTGACCTGGCATGCCAGCACTGTCCGGAGAGCACCCAGTGCAGGGCAGGATCTGGCCAGCTGCGAGACGGGGCTCTGCAAGGCTCCAGCACGTGGGCTGGGAGTTCACCCAGCCTGCACGGTGGGTGCGTCGGACCTGCTGCTGTCAATGTCAGAGGCAGGAGCTGGATGGAGGTGGTGGTGTGAAAGCGGTGTTGGTTGTTGGTTGGAGTTCTGCTTCCGTGGCCAGGAGGGTCTCGCTTCGGAAGAGGTAATCCAGCAAAACTTGGATTTTTGGTTTAGCAACAAAGGATAATTAGAGAGATTGATCATTCCCCAAGACTACTGAAGCAAATAAACTGTTCGGTGCCCAATGCAGGATGAGAATGGCATCTAATGGAAATGGTGGGTAGGTCAGCATGGCCATAATTTGGCTTGATGAAGCATCCACATGGGCATGGTGTTAATGCGCTATTGATATTCAGCCAGGCAATTTCCCCTGCGTGGATCGGGCTTTGACTCGTTAGAGCAGAGCTGGGCACTGCAGCAGTAAATGAAGAGGAAAATTGAAGTAATGCTGTATTATAAATTTATGATTTCATCTGCCTGACCTAGAGAGCGTTGAGCACTGGTGATGCAGGCGAGAGCCCCCCCAGGCAGCTCCGGGTTTGCCCAAGGAGAGCGGGGCTGCTGCGGTGCCGCACGCTGCCCTGGGCTTGGAGGCGAATGCACTGGGGCAGGAGCATCCCCGGCCCCGCAGAGCATCCCAGGGCAGGCCAGCGGAAGAGATGGCATCCTGCACCGCACTGCCAGCTCCAAAAAACACCACAGGCACACGGGCAGCTGCCACCCACCACCATGCCGGTTCGGCCGGGGACCTCACCTGCAGCCCCCGCTCCCCAGGGCAGACCTCAGGCGCTGCCCGGCACGTCGGTCCCCCGTGGCCCCAGCAGTTGCGAGCTGACGGATCTGCTCCGGAGTCGCTCGAATCAGAATGAAACTTAATTTTTTCCACTTGGCAAGGAGAGGGGCTGCGGTCGGACGCCGCAGAGCGATTTTTCATGGTGGAGCTCGCAGTGGTGTTAATGGCGCTACTTACTTAGCAAACAATCCATTTATCAATATTGTTGTTCTAAAAAAAAAGGAAAAGAGGTTTGTAAAGCTTAACTCTGAAAGATCTGATTTAATGACAGAGGTGATTAATTTCTAAAGGAATCCAGCTGTTGAGCTGTGAAATAAACACGCAAGGGCTAAGCAGTATGTACACATCGCTGAAAGCCGCAACGTGCTGTCCAGGGATCGCAGGGCTGCTTTCCCCTGGCACTGCTTAATCCCATAATCAAAATTCATCCAAGCATTTTTATCTTCCAGTTGTAGATTATGATTAATAGTACGTTATATGTATATATAAATCTAATCAGAAGTGGAGGGACTTGCTGCGGCAGAAAAAGAGCTGCACGATGTATGAGTACATTAAAGAATAAATAAAAGCAGAGACAGGAGACCCCCAGAAGAACCATTCAGCTGCTAAACAACGTGTTCTCAGGGTCCAGCCCAGCTGCTGCCGTCATCACTGCCAAGATTTCCACTGACTTCAGATGGAGTGAGAGCAAACTTTTCATGATGGTTTCTTGGTCTGGAGAGGTCTCTCCTGGAGGCTGGAGGAGTCTGGGCTGATGCTGACAGTCAGCAGGAACGTCACACAGCAGTTATTGCACTGGAATTGCAAAGGGTAGTTCCTGTTTTTAAGAAAACTGAGCAAGGAAATGCTGAGGATCGGAAGCGAGGTTATGGTTTTAGGAAATCTCCTTAGTGTACAGGATGGCTCGTGGCATCAGCCGTACCAGCCGTAGCAGGCAGCCACGGTGGGACCGGAGAGGACAGCTGTTTTGCATAAGGGCTGGAAAATTAAAACACGGGGGGGTGTCACAGTGCGTGACCCCTCAGCTTCTGCCAGCCCACGCACGTTTAGGGACCGGCATGACCTCCAGCACGTACGCAAACCTGCTGCTGCCTGCAGAGTGAAACCCCTCTGCCCTGGCCCGGTTGTCAGAGCCGACCGCCTGCGATGCTGGCGAGGCATGACCGGGTGATGCGGTGAAACCCGTGGCCGAGCGCCCGCGGGGCTGACCGCCGAGCGGTGGTCCCTCCGTCCATCAAACGCCCGCCGGTGGACCCCCTGCACCCTCTGCCCTCTTGCCGACACCACCTCGCGCTCCCGGCCGCTGTGTTAGAGCGGGCAGAGTTGCCACTTCATGTATTTACTTAAGCGCCTTTATTAACAAAATGGTCTCAAGTGGTATTTTTCTCATAATAAAATTTCAAAAGCTGCCTGAGGTTGGATGCGTTTCTGCGCCTATCTCAGAAATTGCTTTAGGAAGTGGCTCTTAGAGCCGGGTCTTACTTTCCTGAAAAATTAAAAGCTCTTTGACTCTCTGGCTCATTGCTGTTGCTGCCTCTAACTCTTTGATGTGTTAACTGTTGTCCTTCACACTCCCGGGATAAAGAATTACTACTACCTTAATCTCCAACTGTCAATAGCTCTGAAGCAAAGTACATTCATTGTAAGCTCTCCAAATGTCAGAGCAAACCTGTGTTATGTGTTTAGCCTTAGCATTTGGCATTTACTCTTCCAGCTAACAAGTATGCACAGTCCTTGGACTTCAGATACCAAAGTGCATGTTAATTACCTGAGTGACAGGTCTTATGCACAAAGCCAGGCAGCGAAGTGAGCAGGAAAGCCGGCCGGCTCTAGATGTTTCTATTCAAGATAATAATGAAACCCTTCTGCAGTTTTGCATGAGCGGAATAAATCTTGGTTTTTAATACCTTCTGTAAAATCAAGTTTCACCCATCCTCCATGTAATTTTGCATTGTATTTAAAAACAAAAAACCTTTATTAATCTTCAAACTTCTCTTTCTCTCTCTCTCTTTTTTTTTTTTTTTTAACGTTTCTGTGATCAAGGTTACCCGAATTTTGTTGCAACGTATGGCCGAGGATATCCTGGATTTGCCCCAAGTTACAGCTATCAGTTCCCAGGTACGTACATTTCATTTGCAGATTTACTTTTTCCCCCCTCTTTCCTTCTTTTTTTTTTTTTTTCTTTTTTCCTTTTTTTTAAATCCATAGCTGCAAGCTGAGACAGGCAAGTCTGCAGGGAGCATCTCACACAACAACAAATT
Source organism: Haliaeetus leucocephalus (assembly GCF_000737465.1). NCBI lineage: Eukaryota > Metazoa > Chordata > Aves > Accipitriformes > Accipitridae > Haliaeetus > Haliaeetus leucocephalus. The sequence goes on along the minus strand of NW_010972831.1, from coordinate 8,090,624 downwards.
TTTTTACTATTTTAAAACAGATATTTATATATACATATTTTAAATACATTTTTACTAACGTGTAAATTGGTACTGGTTATTTGAAAACAAACTTCTTAAATTAAAACATGAAGCAACAGAGATCATTTAAGAGCTATTACCCTCCCTTTGATGGGTTTTTCCTTTCATATATGTTATAGAGATATACACCGACACGCACACGCACACAGAGACTCGCACACACGTTCCCATACTATCCTGCGGTAAGTGTTTATTCATTACAAGTGCAGTCTTGGAATGAGAAGTCCAACCTTCCTGTGTTCTTTATCGATAGCTCCCGTGTCCTTCACAGAAAGAGTTTCTAGCCGTGTGTTGATGGTTCGGTTCGGCTTCGGTTTGGTTTCCCCCCCTTTTGCTTGGCGGGGCAGCCAACTGCTGCTGCGGCAGGACCGGGTCGGGGCGGCCGCGCCGCGCCGTGCCGCGGACGGGCTGCGGGACACGGCGGGGATCACGAAAAGCCCTTTCCCGTTCCAACACGTCCCGCAGGTGGGACTGAAACCACCCAGGACAGCGAGGTTCCTTTCCTTTCGCCCTGGGCTTTCCCGGGCAGCACTAACAAGCGAAGCGACGCTGCTGTGTTTATGGCTCACTAACAGCTGAAGCCCACCCGGCCACCGCGGCGAGGAGACCCCGGTGTGCTGGGCGTTAAATTCGGGAGGGCGCTTGTCGGGGGGGGGTGTCACGGATGAGCGGTCCCACCGCCCGCTGCCGCTCGGCGGCTCAGAAATGGAGGGGTGGGAGCCGAGCTCTGCTCAGGGTGATGGAGAAAGAGAGTGAACCCCCCCCCCCCGCCGGGGGGCAGCGCGGGGGGGGGG
>NW_010972831.1:8073505-8089760 GCF_000737465.1 Haliaeetus leucocephalus | reverse complement strand
CCGGGGTGTAGGGAAAAAAGGGGAGACCCCCCCCCCCCCGGCAGCGAGCAGCGGCGGGCGCGGAAGGGGCAGCAGCTCCGCGGGGAGGGGAACCAAACAGAGAGAAGGTCCTTCAGGGCGGGTGAGGGTGCGGAGGGATGCTCGGCTCTACCTGCGGCACACTGGGGCGAAGATGCAGCCTCGCGTTCGGCTCCAGGCAGTTAGGATGAAACATTGCATTGGAAGCATACGTATTATTAGCATCCGTAAGACGAACAATGTCCTTGGGACGGTAGTTTCTGTGCAGCCGGGTTTTTTTTAATAACACCAAGGGAAACAGTGGTGTTAGGCGTTCTTTTTCAATTTCAGTTCACAAACGCTAGGGCCGTACTTACAGCTCATCTGCCTCTTTCCCACCCGCGCTACACCTTCCCAAACGGAGCCGGGTCCGAAACAACCAGGGTGTCAGGGCTGGCGGCGGAGCTGCTGGGGCAGCGTGCCGGGCAGGGAGGGTCGGCAGCGGTGGGGAACGGGGCTGCTGGTGGTGACGAGGCTGCTGGAGCCGGTGGGCAGAGGTCCAGGCTGGCAGGATCGCAGCCGTTGGTTGAATATAAGGAGGAGGCTTCCGAAGGCGTTCGCGTGTTGTCTCACACTTTACTCCCAGGCCCTTACGATTCCTTGTACCAGCTGATTCGTACAAAGACAGCTAAATGAGAGACACCTTTGATAAGTTAAATGATGAAAATCGGCAGAGCTTAGATGACTCTAATTATAAACATGTCTAAAATGAACATGTCTGCCAGCTCACAGCAGAGGTGCCGTTTGACACTAGCCCTCATTATATATGTTTTTATTAAGGGCCTGGTTTTTCAAAACGGGCCTCCCAGTTATTTGCTAGTTATTTTCAGTCTCTTGCAGAGATTGAATACGCAGAAGAAAATCCAAGTGGATTGTCACCCCCGAAAAGCAGGTGAACCTGACTGCGGGCACCGGTTGTGCCTTTGGGAGCAGGGCAGCGAAGGGGAGACGCTCAGAGTCCTCCACTGCCTTGCTTGGATTTCCCTGCCCTAAAGCTCTGCCCGTGTTGTTTGCTCCATTCCCGCTCAGACGATTTATTCCTTAAGAGCACTCAGAACCGTTAATAGAGTTGTTAGGCGGTTTTTCTCAGATGACTTGGACTCCGGTCTCTAGAAACACGACCCGTCAGAGCGGCACGGGGCGCGGGAGCCCTCCCTGCCGGCAGGCACGGCGCGAGGGGTTTGATGCCCGTGGGCAGGACGGCGTGTCCCTGTTCCTGGAGTCGGGCATTTGGAAGGAGGAGTGTTGGGGGCAGAGCACCCTGTACCATGGGAGCACAGCTCAGGGTGCGAGAGCGCCTTTTGGGAGCGGGTCAGGATTGAGGACGGGGATGTGCCAGCGTCCGCTGCTCGCACCTGCCACGGGGAAAGACCTTTAGTGCCAGGGGACGAACAGCATAAGCGTGGTTCCAGCACGCAGTCCTCCTCCTCGAAAGAGCCCAAGCCCCCCAACCCTTCCCTTCCCATGTTTTGATGCTTGCAGAAGTGCCCGTGGGGCCTGTGGCACAACTGTGGCTTGGAGCGTGAGATAGGAGCACGTGCGAACCTGATGGAGGGAAATCTGAAATCTGCTTTTTTAGTAAGTTGTCATGCCCAAATGCTCAGGGTTAGGATTTGAAAAGAAAAATACTTGGCCGTTGCTGCAGGAGCATCCCAGGCAGCGTGCCGGAGAGCTTCGTCTGCCTCCCGGCTCTGCGGTACCCAAACAGCGGTGGTGTTGCAGCCGCACCGATGTGTATGTATAAGTATACACAGCAATACAATACGTACAGAGATACAGCTGTATTCCTATGGCTCGGTATAGAGGGGACCTGGCAGGGCTTTTTACTACAGTACAGTTGTGTCGTGAAACCTGTTCTCCTGCATGGGTGCTGCGGTAAACCAGCCTGGCAGGGCGTCCCGGCGGGTGTCGGTGCGGAGCCATGCTGTTCGCAGTCACCGTCCCGCAGGGCTCTGCACTGCGGCGCCTCGTCACCTGCCAGTGGGCGTTATTCTGGTTCCTCCTCAGGTTACGCTATTTACTTCTTTAATAAAAAAAAAAAAAAAAAAAAAAACTGTCCTATTGGTATTTACTGTTGTCCAAGTGAAACGAGGCTACAGACGTCACGATTCACCTGTTTGCATTTCCATTTCTGTACTGGGGCGCGCCGGCTGCCGGAGCTGCTGGCAGGGTCCCCGGACGGGCCCCTCTCCCGCATCCTCCGCTCTTCCCTACCAGCACGGGGACGGCCCCTCGCTCCACGGGCGAGACACACGCAATCACTTTGGCGACTGCTCTATCTTCTCCCATCACGTTATTTTTTTCCTGTAGGCCTTTATAACTCAGTACGTAGCCTTTTTTTTTTTTTTTTATTGCAATCACTCCCTTTCTGTGTCTTCTTTTTTTTTTTTTTTTAATTTCTGGGACTTATCTTTTCAGTTTAATCTATTAATTTCTGTTCTTATTTCACTTTGCAGACTATTTGCCGATTTCACAAGACATAATTTTTATCAACTAGTTCTTAAAGATGCATAACAAATTAATCGGGGTTTACTACAGTGCTAATGAGAGAGAGAGAGAGAGACAGACAGAAAAAGCCTGGGTGGTCCATGTTTAATATCAATGTCCACTGAAAAATTGCTGCTCTTACTGGCTGGTTTGATTGACTGGACTTTTTATTTTATTTTTATTTTTTTAAAGGCTCCATATCCTCACTGCTTTGAGTTTGCTTTTTATTTTTTTATTTTTTTTTATTTTTTTTTTCCTCTGCTTTGTTATGAGTTTTTAATGCCCACTTGGAATGTAACTCACAAGGATTGGGGTTAGGGGCGTTATGAAGGCATGACTTCTCACAAACTTTTTAGAAATAATTTTATCAAGGAAGCAAAAATGATGATTGGGTCTCACAAGCAGCCCCAAAGAGAGATATTGGCGCTTTTTAACATAGAGTCGTTCATCAGTAGCACAAATCATAATTAGGGTGGAGCGAGACTAGCATCTCCCGTCACTAGGATCATTAGCAACGCAGGGTTTATTATTTAATTATTCCAAACGAGTGCCCTGCGTCCGCACGTGTGACCCTGTGGCGCTGGCGGCTGCGGGCGCAGCAGACCCACGCGTGTTTTCTCCCGTTCCGTTCGCTTTGGGTCGGTGGCTCTTCCCAGAGCTGCCGTAATCACGCAAGGGCCGTGGCTCGCAGCCGCCAAACGAAGGGCTTAGGCAGTTCCGCACCTCCGGCAGCAATCCCTGTCCCAGCTCCGAGCCGCTCACCGCCCCCTCGTCTCGCAGCCGGCCATGCGCTCGCATACTCCCTGCAGTCGCTTCTACTTCCAGACTTTGCTTGCAAATCATGGGCAAATTACTTAAATTTTGGCAAGAGGTTCAAGCTTTCCCCTGCTAGCTTATCGCGCCTCTGAATCTCCACCCAAATCGCAGAAGAGCTGCAAGCCTATGTGATAATGCCTCCATCCATTGGCTTTATTTTTAACAAGACAGATTCTGGACTTCTGGGTAGAAAACACACGTCATATTTAAATTCTGTTTTTCTTGAAGTGTTTCTACCCATTTTATAAGTTTGTGAGAAGTAAATTGCATGCTTACAGTAGAACTGTAATGCATTTTAATGTTTGTTAATCCACTTGTTTAAAATGTCAGTGTCAAAGGCTCTACAATACACGGCTATGCTGTTCATTTCATTAAAGATGCTTGATGTAATAATTGGTTAGTTTTCTTTTTACTTTTCTGCAGGCAATAGCTTTTTTTAATCTGTATGGCTTCTTATTATTTTGTTTGGGTTTTTTTGCTATGAATTGCTTTGCTTTTGTGAACTTGTCTTAGTGTGCATGATTTGCAAACATTTCAGCTATTGTGAATTTTCTCATTTTTTGTAAATAGTCCATCTGTGCTTTTCTTTTTTTCTTTTTTATGACTTTTTTCCTGTAAGTAACTGAGGTAGAAAATAATAATAAATTGTTTACAACGGATATGCTGTGTTGCTGCTCTCTTAGCTTGCAGTTTTAATATTTTGGTTTGGACGCACCAAATAACCAGTACCAATGACAATTTAATAAAAGAATAAAACAACCATCACTCAAAGTGTGTGACCCAGTGTTTGAAGAATCTGGAGATGAACGGTTACATACGAGGTGTGTTTACAGCAAAAATTAAAACCAAAAAAGACAACAATGCACTTGTAATTGGGGAGAGAGGAGTGACTCCGTGTTAAAATTGCAGTATTCCCAGCAGTCTGGTCTTCCACCACTGTGGTCAGTGCAGTCCGTGCCAGCGACCGAGGTGGGTTTAAGCGTCAAACCCATAAGCGTATTAGAAAGCCTGGTTGCGAACTCTCCAGCACTAACGTGCAGGAATCTGTTTCTGCTGTTTGGAAATGGAAAGGCAAATCAGGTAACGCGTGTCGCTGTGAGGAGGTCCCTGGCTGGGATGGCAGCCGGTGTTCTTGGTGCAGACCCCGCGGTGGGACGGGTACCGCTGGCCGTGCCTGCAGGGTGGGGAGGTTGCCATCACTGTTTTTATCTCAGTTATACTTTATTCCATCTTTACCTGGATGTTTGGGGATTGTCAAAGTTACTTAGAAACCCTCAGCTCAGATATTTAATTTTTTTTTTTTAATTAAGGGTTTGTTTGCTTGTATGTTTGTTAAAGCTTATTAAAACCTTTGTATATGGGGAGAGGTGGGAAAACCAAATATTTTCACAAACTTTCCAGAGCTCAGGGAAATACACTTGCTTATTAATAATGGTACTCCATAGTCCGCCAAGCCCAGCCTTGGGTCACGCTCCTGCAGTGCCTGGTGCTGTGAAAATGCAACGCAAGATCAGTTCAAAGTCTAAACTGGTGTTTTTCATTATTATGAGAGCATTGAAACCAACTGTCTGTTAATCTATAGAGCTTAATTTAGTTTCTTTCCTGATACCAGTCACAAACTGTTCACTTGTTGGCCATCGGTGCTGGGCAGGAAGGTATTCTTGTGTAAAAGTTATTTGTGATGCTTGCCTAGTAGGTCTAACAGTTATTTTCTGGGTGAGGAAGAGGAGCTGGTACCAAAGACAAGGGTAATTATTATAATAATGACATGCTTAAGGCTGCTTCTTCATAGTGTGAGAGAAGGAGGCGAGGTAAGGGAAATTCCTGCGTTTGATATTTAGGACACCCAGAGATACTGGGAAGCTGCAAGTTACGTTGCTCTTGCAGGTCTCACTCCTGGTTAATAATTTCTTCAGGGAGCGCAGTGGGAACGGGAGGAAAAGAATGTGTTTGTAGCTTCAACATACTGCAGAGCTGACCATTCTGTCTGTAGCAAGGTGTGGTGGTACAAAGCGATGGCCATACTCAGGAGGTGCAGCTTTTTACCGTGTTCAGTGCCTTCTGGCAAAGTTTGGGAGCTGGTACGTTCAGCTCACCAGAAGGAGCGTAAGCCAAATCCCCACAAAGGACTTAGCTGTAATTCTGCCAACTGAGATCAGCCAAGGTCTGGCTCCCAACACGATGCGCATGGTGCTTCAACGACCCCGAGCCATATTCCCGTGTACACGAGCCCCCAGCTATCTACTCTGGTGATGTAAAGCGATTTTAAAGTGGAGATGCTGCCTACACATGGCTTCTTTACGAGCAGGGAGTAATAAAGTTAGTATTAATAAGAGTCAGTTCTGTAAAACACTCTTTAAAGCACTGTTACACAAGCCTGAGACTTGTGTAACGTTTAGTAATGGGAGCAAAGTTTGTCTGGTCATGATACTTTAATGATCAAACTTAACATTAAGAAAGAAGGAGAAATTGCTGGCAGCTGCAAAATAGGAGGAAGAAATACAAAACATTTTAAATTGTCTATTCAGTTAGTTAAGCCTTGTAACAGCAAGAGATGCGGAACGAAGCTGGAAATGTTTTTCACTCCTTTGTCTAACCCTTTCTTAACTGCTTAAAATCTGCTCTAATCATCCCTGCACTGCATGCTTTTTTTCACCTAAAACACATTACTGCATCTGCATGGCATAAAATGGTTTACAAAGTGCATTTGAAATCTGCTAGAACCATCTTAATTACCACTTTTCAAACATCTCCGTTTCAGCCTCCATCAGTGAAAACAGAGACTATAGACTGGACCTGTCTTAAAATTAAGATTTTGGGTTTCTTTTGCTGGCAGAGGGCAGGCTGAAGAGGGACCCTTCACATTGCAGGTGCATCCCTGGAGTGAGGAGCAGCTGGAACTGCAGACAGCAAACTGAGAAATTAATATAGCAAAGCCCATAAATTTCCAGCCAGAAGGTACTCCTTCAAGTTCTGCTTAGATGACAGTAGCTTTTGTTTTGATGCAGGAAAAAATGGTATCTAGAGCTGTTGCCTGAGTCCAAGCAGAGCTTAAGCACCTTTGCCTCTTGGGCACATTTTTTCTGAGAAGAGTTGCATTTTTTTAATGTTGCAAAGAATTGCATAAAATTCCTTTTTCACCTCCCGTTTCCCGCACCCCTTAAAATAATCTCCTGCATATTAAATTTCCGGTGAGCTTTTCAAGAGGTAAGCTGTTGATCTGAGTCGCGGGTCCAGCTTCCACCAATTTCGATGGCAGCAGAGCGTAGCCAGTAAAAATGCTGCCTGTCCCCCTTTTCCTGCCCCATCACCTCTGTGCAGGTGAGGCTGCTCTTAAGGTTTCCCCAAACAGCGTGTCTGGCTAAGGACCAAAACTGCCCGCATCCTTCATTAGGTTTTTCCCTACTGATACCTTGCATAACTGCTTGAGCAGTAAGAACATCTTGAACATTGAATTTAAATGCCGATTGTCCTATTCTCAACTGCTCACTGATCCATGCGTGGAGTTTGAGACGGGCTTTAAAACTTCAGGATCGTTGCCCTGAAAATGAGCGATCGTAAAGGGACAGGGAGGAAAGAAAAGGAAAAAAAACCCCAAAGCTACCGGTCTCTCAGGAGCTCTTTGCGTTTCGGGGCGATACTGCAGCAACGGAGCTCCTGAGCGATCGGTTCTGCTGTGAGCAGGCCACAGCTGCAGCAGCTGGGAAGTGTAATGAGAATAATTATTCACAAGAGTAAAGAGGCATAACGCAAACACACATGTATGGAAGAAAACATGGTAACCCTATAGAAAGAAGAGCGTGGTCTGGCAATGCCAGTTCTGCTGTCAGGAATTGTACGTGTCTGAGTTAGCCAGAGCACAACAGCTAGCCCGCTTATGTCTCTGTAGATACAATTTTCAACTGTAAAGCTGTTAAAAATTGGGAGCTGGGGGTTGCAAAGAACTTGAAGAGATTAGTCTCCTTAAAGCACAAAAACATTAAAATGCGAGTGTTTTTCAATCACAGTTAGTAGTAGGATTTCAAGCTGGTAATTAAGTAGCTTCCAAGTCCTCCTTTGCCCAGAAGCAGTAATATGTAGTCGCTGCAGTGATGCCCTGAAGGCTTCTGGGCTCAGCATCACAATCCTCTCCTCTGACTTGTTTTATAACGTGGATTATGAAATACTCAGTGGCAGTTCCTCCAGCGAGGCAGCAGGATGTTCTCCGTCTCTGCCAGCGATGGCTGTTGCGCTTGGTGAGCTGCAGTGTCTCTCTGCGACGGGCATTCACTCACGACTTCAACACACGTAGGTTGTGAAGAATTTCCTACCCTCTGATAACCTTGTCCTCTGATTAATTATCTTCTCTTTTACATAGTTGCCTCTTGTCTGCGTTGAATTTTTCCAGTTTCAGCCTCCAGACATGAGTTCTTTTTATGCCTTTGTTCATCATCAAGGATCTGTCTTTTAATAATACTTATCCAGATAGTTTAGATCATTCATAAAAATTTAAGCAAGTGGTTTAACCAAATAGCTCATTTCCTATACCATCGAAGCAACTGAAATGAGGCTTGAAGCAAATCAGTGCCACTTTGCTGAACTTTAAATATATGCCTTAATGCGGTTCCATCTAACCTGCCCTTGTTCATTCAGCAGCAGGTGACTGAAATTCAGAGTTTCTGTGCTGCGTGACAGCTTGGGTGCAGTGAATTCACAGGTATTCCCCTGCAGTGATCATTTCATTTATACTTACCTTGTTTATTAAAAATCGAGAGTAAATGTTTGGCTTTGGGCTTTAAAATGAGGAATGCTTTCATCGGAGTGATCAACTTGGTATTAAACAGAATTACTTGCTTTTAGGAAGTAAGTTGGTCGAGATTCTCTTTCATCCACATCAGCTGCATTCACTTGAAGCTCATAATTCTCTTGTGTTTCACCAGTGACTAAATTAGGGAGAATCCAAATTACATATTGGGTTTGAGTGTTGGATGGTGGGAGGTATAGTTTTCACAGGACATGTTTGAGAAGTATAGTGGATGCCTTCAAGCTGCCATAGGATAGGAACGGTTTTGAAGTAGAGTAAGTAAACTAAATCAGCTACCAGCTTTTGCTTTTTGGTTTGGGGTTTTTTTTGAATAAATAGTTTTCTTAGAATAAACTATTTGCCTTTGAGAAGTTTCCCAGTGTTCTGTACAGTGAAGTAACTGCAAAAGGGTTATTACACTTGAAACGACACAGAATGATAATTTGGAGACAAACAAGGCTTTGTCTCACTGATGCATAAAGTAATTACTGGGCAAAAGTGCATCATTCTCATTTTAAAAACTGTGGCCTGAGAGTGGTAAACAGCTGAAAAATGGGTCGTTCACTGTACATAAAGTGGAAGTGCCAAATTTTAAATTAACTATATTTCGGTTTTATTGTTTTGTTGAAGCTCCAAAGCAGAAATATTTGTTCATAATAACATCCATCTGCAAACATGCATCCGGTGTGAAGCGCATTATGGGTGTCTGACGTTGAGAATTCTACAAAATCTTGCCATGCACCATACATTTTAAACAGCAGATGACTGTGCCTTGAATAACACAGTGGGCTGCTTAATGAGGTTTCCATTATGCATGATGTGCTGTATCTGAAGTTCGCTAATTTTCTGACCTGGTGAAATAGATTTTAATAAGCTTGATGTAACACAGCCTATAAAGACAAAGGGAAACACTTAATGGGGCTGTCACAATAAAGGATTCTGAGCAGGCTTGGAGATGCTAAAAGTGTTAATAGAATTGATCAAAAGCTCAGGAAAGAAATTCTCCATTTCCATGGAGGTCTGCCCTGCACCTTGCTTGGTCCCTTCTGTTTGCTGTTGCATGGACGGCGCCATCCCGCTTCTTTAAAGACAAACCAGGGTCACTGGTGGGAAACACGAGACGTTTCAAGCAGGGCTTGTAGCTGCCTCCGCACTCGCTTCCTACTGGCTTTGGGAGAGCTTCAGTAGAGTCTTCAATCAAATCCCAAAGAGTTAATTGCTACTCAACTGTGATAATGAGTTGTGAATGCTTTGGTAGAATCCTGATCTTTCATCAATTTTAGATAAAGTTTGATTTCTCTGGATATATATTCTTCTCTAATTATTGAGCATTTAGTTGTTAATTTAAAGCTTGGAATGGTAGCAGGTTTTTTTCTTTCTCATTCTTGTTTCCTTATAGAAAGGGAGGGGGAGTCTGAGACAGAGAGGCCTGAAAGATGAAGGTTTTAAACATAAAGGGATTGTTTTGGGATGGAGCTTTCCCTTGTGCGTGCTCACCATTAAAGACTACATTTTTGTCCAGTAAATTGGACCCACGCCTGCCTGCCTTCAAAAAAAAAAAAAAGCTACCAGGCTCTTCTGCTTCATGATTTTGAGTCTCTGATACTTTTGAAATGAAGCCTAAAGATCCTACAAAGAGGATAACACTGCCTAATGGAAAGAATAATGCAAGCGAGAACCCATTTGAAATGACAGCTGTGAGCCTCGCGAAGCTTTTCTGTGCTGATCAAAGCTGCTGGTAACGTTGTTTGAAAAGAGGATATCAGTTTCCCCCTCTCCTTTTCCCACTCAACCTGCAGATGATTTTATATTCCAGACTTTGCGCTTTTTTCCTGGGAGATCAAGTGAACCTCCTAAATGACCGGTGTTCAGACCCGCGTGCTGGGGAGCACCGTCGGCGTAAGAGGCAGGGTGGTTTGGGGGGGATATAGCATCAGAGCTCGATCCCCCTTGTGCGTAGGGCCCTCCGAAACGCCCCGCGCAGAGACGCAGTGACTTTGCGAGACTGAGCCGCAGCGTTCAGCTCTTCTGCCAACGTGTGCAAATACTCCAAACTATCCGTAAACAGAGAGGAAGGATTTTGCTTGCTAGGCACAGTTTTATGGTGGCTTTTATTTTATTCTCCATGCGTGTCCCATAATTTTGGATGTTTTCCCAAGTTCGGTGCTGAAATCAGGTGATGATTTGAGCATCTCAGCTTCCGTTTTTATTCTTGTTTTAAATCCCTGTGCTTATTGCTAAAGTCTAAACATGACCTCGTGTGCCCTAAGGGCTTTAGCCATTAGAAGCAGAGAAAGTTCTCTGCATGATATTTTTTGATGTAAGAACTAATCTCATGATCTTTGTGACTTCTTTTTGGTTTGATTCCCATCGTCTGGCTGTCTGTAGAGGACAGGGTCTTGTGTCCTTGGGGGATGCAAGATATTTGGGGTGTTCAGGGGCTGGACAGAGCAGAGCAGGTCTGAAGGAGTCCATGAAAAGCCAGGGCTGCACACGAGGGAGTCCTGGCAGCACGCGTGGAGGAAGGGGGTGTAAACAGTTCTGGTGTTTTTCACTCACTCCTGGTTGCCTTGTAGCCAGCTTCAGGCTGGGGTAAAGGAGAGCTCAGCACTTTGAGAAGGGAATGATCCCACCAGGGTGGGAGAAGGAGCACGGCAGAGACCTGTGGAGGGAGCGTGCCCTTCGCTGGGAGCCCTTGAACCCCTCGAGTCCCCCGTAAGGACTGGCCCTGCTCAGGCAGCGTAGCTCTCGCCAGATTCGTTCACAAAGCCCCTGGAAGATCCGCTAAATCCTGGGCTCTCGGCGTTCTCTGCTCGGTAATGCCAAGCGGGAGACGGCGGGGCTGTGTGCTGCCTGCCCAAATCCAGCCCGGTTGCCCCTGGGCATGCACCAGCCCTTGACCCCCCTCCCCTTCTCCCAAACTTATTTGTGCCTTGGAGAAGGCAGTTGCTTACAGCCAGCCATTGACTAAATCTGTGACCTTAGGGCAAAGCATTTAAAACCAGATGTGTCCATCTTCCTCGCACAAGCCTGCTTCAGTATTTAAAGTGAAACTATTGATGCAGGAAGCAGAAAAATTTATCTGTGAAAAATTGAACTCCAAATACTGGCTTTAGCTCGTTCAGAGCAATAAGAGAGCATGAAATTGATGTGAATCCTCAGGGCTTTCCTGGACAGTGTGCGAGCCCATTGCAAAACATTTATTGTAAAATATCTTCTAATTGCAATGCCTAAAGTGGGCACTTTTGTGCTTTTGAACAGCTTTGGTATCTTGTTTTCTCTAGGCAATTATAAGCAGCGGATACGCAAAAGACAGGGATCGTTTCAGCAGGAATCGGAGTACCTTAAACAAACACGATGAATGAATTGATCTCTCCCTCCACCCCTTTTGATTTTCCAGTTGACTTCAGAGAGCAGAGGGCTCGGAGGGAGCCGGGCAGGCGCCGGCTGCGCTCCCTGCCTGGCCAGCGGTGGGATCGTCGCTGGGGTTGGGATCCAGAGTGCGCTGCAGTCGACGTTCCCGTTGATTTCAAGGCGCTCTGGTCCAGGCGCCCATCCCTGGCACCCGGTTACCTCTGAGCCACCTGTTAAAAATGAACCGGGAGCATGCAAGCCCCTCGGCAGCTGGCTGCAGGGTTCAAAGAGCCTGCTGACACCCCACAGCCCTCCGTGGCCCCTGGGGTCCCCCCACGCCCAGCAGTCCCGCATCCCCAAAGCCACTGCTCTGTCTCCCAGAGAAGCCTGCGCTTCCCAGGCATTGCTAAGGGAAAACGGTGGAGCTGGCACGTCACACGCTGGGCTCTGTCGGCTAACGCGTCTCCTTGCCCCCTGCTCCGGCCCTCGGAGGTATCCCCAGTGCCCCGTGCTGGGGTCCCCATCAGTCAGAGCGGGACGGATCGCATCCACCTCTGCTGCTGCCTGGGGAACAGCACCCGGGAAGGTGCCGCTGGGACTGGGCGGCTGCATTTCACCTTGTTTTAAACCCCGATGCTAGGGGAGGGGAATGTGTGCAAGGCGCACAGCCTCGCCAAAGCACCGGCATGGTCTGGAGGACCAGCAAGAGGCTCAGTGGACAAGCAGGTTCCTTCTGAGGGCCTGGAAACCAGCGAAAGTGCCTGCTAATGCTTTCCTCTTTACTAAAGAGCTGCAGATAGCTCTCAGATTTTAATAAAATGGCGTGACAGCACAGGCAGAAGGGTGGTAGAGGCAGAAGTTTCTTGCAGTACACAAAACAGGTTCAGTATTAATTGTACTGTCACTGTAGTGCTGTTCTTTGAAGTCTTCACTGGTGTGGAAGTTTAGAAACAACGGGAGGGAATAATACAGTGTGACCAAAGTGCTCAAATAATGCTATAGGGTTGGTACAAGGGGGATTACAGAGATTAGTGGTGGGTCTTGAGACCAGAACCTGCGAGAGCCCAGCTGCACCCTTGGCTATCTGAAAATGTCTTTCTCGAGTCATTTTGCTTCTTTGTGCCTCACTTTATCCTATCTGTGACGTGGGGACAGCGTCAGCTGCCGATCACTGCTGAGAGGTTTGGGAGCAAACAACCACATAATTACAAAAGTAAGTTAGCCCAGTTGTGAGATGTCGCACGGCATTAATGTGGTCACCAGTGTGGTGATGGGGAAATTTGTTTTCAGCTGAACGAGCTGATGAATGCAGTGCCTGGCAAATGTAATTTCAGTGTGGGGGATTGATTACTTTCAGTACGTTGGGTTGATTTAGAGATCCTCCAGTGATGGAGCCAGCCTGTGAATCTGTATCGGTAAGCGGATTTTTGCCAATCTTGATCATCAATCCCCATTTCCGCCTCCCACTTCTGCAGCGGTAAGGGCCACGCAGCCGTGCCACTGCCGCTCCGCCTCTGCCCGGCCGGCCGCAGCGTTCCTGGGCAGAGCACGAGCAGCCGATCACACTTGAGTTGTCTGGAGTGCCATGTCGCGCAGATGCTTTTATCTCAGAATTGGGATAATAGCTTTCTTTGGGGGGTGGAGGGATTGATTTTTCACACATCTGTCCACTGGAATGCAATAACGGATCCTTTGTTCAGGCTCTTTCTGTGGAGTGCCTTCTCCACCCTTGTTATTTCATTCTTCTTTTGCATGGCAAAACTTTTTGTCCTGCATTTCAAATAGATACTGAGCGTCCCTGGCCGTTGAACAAGAGAAACAAACTTTCCAGCCCTGGTTTTTATGCTGTTTTCAGGGGATGCTTGGTGATTTGAAGGGTATTTGATTGGTTTTGGCAGAGGCCTTTTATTCCGTGGAAAATCCACAGCTCCTCTGATAGTTTATGGATGGTTTAGGGAGCCCCTGGAGCCTCCAAATGAGAGATTTGCTGGTGGCCAGCTGGTCCTGGATGTGCCATGGGAACGCTGAGGACACTGCTCTTGGGACGTGTGCTGTGGTGGGCAGGGAATGGAGAAGGAGAGGCTGTAGGGACAGTGCCAGCTCTGCTCCTGCCTAACCCGCAGCGGGAGAGCTCAGGGCTTGGCCCAGGCATGGCTCTGCATGAAAACAAAGCCCCAGAGCCTCAGCCCTTGTCCTGCAGACGCTTTCCCTGCTGCTTAGAGGTTGGTTTGACGCTTAACGCCGAGGTCTTCTCACTCCAGCATACCGCAGCTCCAGCGCTAAACGTATGTCGGGCGACCCGACCGGGGTCAATGGCTCCATCACCAGCAAGAGGGAATTTAGCACTTTGGTATTTGGTTATAATATCCCCCCGCCTGGGTGTGCTTCCTCCTGCATCCCACTCCACAGAGATTGTAGCAGTTCATCAACATAATAAAAACAAACAGCTTCCCATTGGCATTAAGGAACAGGATTTGCTGTGCGGCGCGTGGGCTCTGCGCATGGGGAGCAGCAGCAGACAGCAGCCTGGGGTAGCTGTGCATACATTTACCTATACTATTTTTTTTCCCCCAACAGCCCTATTACCATATTTAAATGCAAGTATGTCTTTTTTTAATTGATGTTTTAAGTAGCTTCAAGTCACTCTAGCCTAGTTGTTCTCTGCTCCTTTCTCCCTGGTAGATTACCTGTAGCTGAGACGATAGTGCTAGAGGTAGCGGGCTTGTAGTCTGCTGATTTCTCTGGGTCTCGCTCTCTCCATTCCTCTAGCTCGCTGTTCTCTTTTTCTGTTGCCTCAGTTGTTTTTCTGTGGTTCTTCAGCATTGCAAAGCAGCTGTGATCAAAGTCCTGGAGCCCCCTCAAGGGGCAGGTCCCGTGGTGGTGACTACCCCCAGGGTTGTCCTGTCGGGTGCCCGGAGCAGTCGGAGCTCCCCAGAGACCAGGAACCTCCGAGGGTTTTGTTGGCTTTGGAGCAAGGGGGTTTGGGGTTCTTGCTGATCACCTGGACCTTGCCATTGCCCTCTTAAAATATATATATTTAAAGTCAGAGCCTCTGGCAGATCTTCTGAATATTAATTAAGTAAACTAAATCTGCAATCTTACTAGCAGCATTTCATTCATCTGTAAGGGCTCGGTCCCCCTGTAGTAGGGTGTATGTCTTAGAGCTCCTTGATCTGCGGCTGTTTTGCTTTCAAGAGCTTTTTTTCTTTCTTTCTTTCTTTCTTTCTTTTTTAAATTACATTCCGGTGAATTTTTATTTTTTTTTTGCTTGATCCCAGCAAATCTGTGATCTTGACATGAGGACCTCCTCATATTTTCCATTACTGCTATGTCTGTAGATCAGCACGTTATTATCACTTGCAAATAAGCAAAGAAGAGAATTCCCTTGTTTTGCGAAGCGGTCTGACCCTAGCCGTTTGAGAGTACGGAGACGTAAGCGGAGCACTGCAGGCTCTGCCGCCAGTCTGTCCGCCCCGGCACCTTGGCTTTCGCGGCGTGCCGTGACCAGGCGCGCCATCAGCGGCACGCGCCGTCACCTTCCTCTTCTGCCAAGGGGATTTGGGCCGCCTTTGTGCCGGCAGAGACCACCAGCAGTGGGCACCCGGCGAGGGCTCGGCTATTCCTAAAAATGGTGCCTGTCGACGGCACGGAGAGCCGGGACGGCAAGCTCTGGAAACGCCGTGCCCTCGGCGGCCGCCCCGCAGAGACTCGCGGTACCTGCTGGCTTCTTTCTTTACCCTTCTCCTTTTCTCCACGGCCAGGTTTTCCGGCAGCGGCTTATGGACCAGTAGCAGCGGCAGCCGTGGCGGCAGCAAGAGGATCAGGTAGGGGGGCCCGTGGAAGAGCAAACCCTCAGAGTGCAGGGTCAGGTAAAAGCTCTGTCGGTATTCTGTGTGGCTGCAGCTCTCCATCATTTCTCTGATTTTCCTCACACTTATCCTGGGGACCTGAAAACAAACAATCAAAAAAAAAAAAACAATTACATAAAAAATAAGTAATCGATCCCAAACCAAACCCAAACTACAAGCAGAGGCCATGGGGCCTGGAGCACCTTGCAGGAGATTGGCGTAAGAACTGCCAAACCCAGGGTAGATATTCCGATTTGTTTCCTTATTTATTCCTTTATTATGTTGGTTTCTTTGTTTCTTCGTTTTAAATTCGAGGTCATAAAGTTCGCCCCAAAGAAATTAATTTGCGTTTCCGAAAAAAAAGTTTTCGTTTCTCCCGGAAAGCGGGTGTCGGGCTGAGGCGGTGGCGGCAGCCCCGGGCCCCCCCGCCGTGCCCAGAGCCGCTCTCGCCTGCTCCGCCGCAAACCGGCGCGAGGGTCGGGGTCAGCCTTCGTGGGTCACCCCCCCCGCGGCGAGGGGGGCCGTGTCCCCTCAGGGACGGCGCTTCCCGCGGGGCAAACACCGCCGCGAACGCCATTTTCGGCGCCAAAACGTGGCTGGTGGTTCCAACGCGGCCCTGCCCGCTTCCAACCCCGCAGGCCTGCTTTCCATGAGGAACGTCAAAAGCTTTTCTTCCCCTTCCTTCTGAAAACTTTTTTTTTTTTCCTTTCCCCTTAAGGGAAATCAATAAATAAATCGTCGCCCACTGCCGTTACTGCCTTAGGTTTTAAATTCAGCTAAACACGTGAATTAAAGCTTCGCTGAGGGAATTCAGGCGTTCAGTACAGCCATCGGTGAGCTGGTGGCTCGGCAGCGCCCGCCGCCGCCGCCGCCTTGGCTCCCCGGCCCGCCCGGATCAAGCCGGGACGGA
>NW_010972831.1:8011903-8073495 GCF_000737465.1 Haliaeetus leucocephalus | reverse complement strand
GGGCCCGGCTGGCCGGCGTGGACGGCGGAGGTGCCGGAGCGGAGGACGCGGCGGCGGTTTTTCCAGCTCGCTCATGGCACGGTCCTGAAGCGGGGGTTTCTCGGTGGCTTTTCTGGCAGTGCCGGTGGGTTAACCGGGCTCTTCCCGAAAAGTCCCGACTAAACCGCTGCGTGAGGGGTTACGAGGAGGGCGCAGGCCCAGGTGTGTCTCAGGTGCGAGCCTGATGCCATGGAGGCCAAAGAAAGACACCAGGAGAACTCCGTTCCATGCAAACTGGCACTGCTTGCAGGCTACAAAGGATTATCTGTACCAGTTTCATCTTGTGGCATGTAGAGAGCGCCTAAGGGGTGACTTGCCAGACTGGTTGTGGGGATTCCCCATCTCCCGGCTTTTCCTACTGCCCCTTCATGCAGGGGGAAAAACAAACCCAAAGAGAAAAAGAAAAAAAAAGAAAAAAAAACCAAACAAAAAAAAACAAACAAAAAAAGAGATTAATTTTGTATATGATTTCAGGAAAACAGACTTCATTGTTTCTGCCTCTTCCTCATGTTTTTGCCCTTCAGGTTTTGTTTTACGTGCAAACAGACCTGGTGAGTTGCCCCTTAGCAAGGCACAGAGGGTTTGGCTGGATTAACGTTGCTTCCCTGATTATTATTATTTTTTTTAATCGGAGTGCTTTTGGTGCCCATTACAACTGAACTGAGCATTGATCAATTCTGTGCCTGAAAATCATTTGTCTTTAATTTGAGTGTTTTTTGGTTTTTTCTTTTGTTGGGTTTTCTGTTTTGTTTTGTTTTTTCGTTTTTGTTTTTTATTTGAACTTGCAATACGAAACTAAATCTAACCCTAAATTAACAACACCCTTTCTGGCAAGTTTAAAGAGCAGTATGGTGTTTGGAAATGTCTTTCAAGCCTCAAAATTGCCTGTGTGCACAAAACTGGCAAAACCCCAAAACTGAATCAAAAGAGCCCCCCCACCCCAGCCCTGAGCTCTCAAGGAGGAAGATGGGTTTGTCACCGGCCCGGCCCGACGGCCGCTCACATTTGCAGTGAAACGTGCTCTGGGAACAGTGGTGTTTTACGTAGAGTCATTTCCATCCAAAGACGGTTTTCGGAAGGGACATCCTGGGTTCGCCACTTCCATCCAGCAATGGTAGTGAATTGTATTCAGGAGCAGTAGAGTACGATCGATCTTGCGCTACAGTGTACGGGCCCGATTCATTACAAGAAAAATGGTTGGGGTTTGTTTTTTTTTTTATTCTTTTCTTTTCAGTTGGTTTTTTCTTTTTCCTTTGCAAATTCGCACAGCCCTCCTTCACGCGTGCCTAATCCAAAAGCACAGAGCGCAACACAGTTGGCCCTTACTGGCCCCCTTTCTGCCAGTAAACTGGAAAAGAGCTGGAAAACGCCCAGGCAGGCGCGTCCCACCGCCCCTCCGCTCGCTGGGGACTGCTCTGCCCAGAAGCTGCCGGAGACGTCCCCATCCCTGCTGCCCCTTCTGCAGCGCTCCGGCCCCACCAGCTCGCTCCAAATTGACCTCCTCCGCTCTCCAGCCCTATCCTGCCGGCTCTTCCCCACCGTCCTGGTCTCGCTGCCGGTGCGGTGGCTCGGCAGCATCGGACCTCGGCCTGGGCACCGGTGCCGGCCGGCGGGGCTGAGCGCCAGCGGAGAGCGTCCGCCTCCAGGCGTGCATCTTGGTCTTCCAAGGAAGCTGCAGTCCTCTCGCTCCAAGCCCCTGGGCTGCGGTGCATAGGCGCTGACCACCTCGGTTTCTCCCCGGGGTGATGTTCCTCCTCTTGGGAAGCCTGCACGTTTGCTTAACGGCCAGCAAAAGGAGCCCACCCGGGCTTCCCTGCCCTTGCCCCTTCTTTTTCTGTTGCAGCGTGTGAGGATGCAGTCACCAGTTTAACCGTGCTAGATCAACAAGTTCTCTTCTCTGTCACAGCAGAAAGGGACATTTCCCCCTGCTCGTGCTCAGTGCCGCTCACAATTTCACGTCTAGCGTAGCCGGTCACATGCCGGCAGGGTGAATGCAGCGATGCTTCTCTTAATAAATCACGTGCCCAGTCGACGTCTCAGTGACGAGGCGATAGCTGAGGTCCCTCGAGCAGACAGAGGGGTTTGGCCACATCCATTCAAACCGGGTGGGACTGTGCTGCCGAATCCCTCAGCTGGTTTTGACAACCTCATCCATTCTTGTATTTTTTTTAATGAATTGGGACCTGAGCCATGGAAAACGAGCAAACTTAAAAGCCTGAATGCTGCAAACTCCTCCTAGACAACTTCACTATCAATGTCACGTTTCTTTTGAATTCACCTGACATATTTTACGTGTAAAACATTTTTGTCGTGTAAATGCTTTTTTTAAAATACAATCATGGGGAGGGGGCACATTTTTATCTTGCATTTGACATGGGAGGGATTCATTTGGCAGGAGAGCGAGACAAGGAAAATTTGGCAGGAGAGGGTTTTCGTTCCTTCCTCTTTGGTTCATTGACAAGTCTGAGATTTTTCCAGTTCCCAACCTGTTGCCACCAACTATTCCTCCCTGAGGACTGGAGACAAAACCCATAAGGCCATCTGTAATCCAGCCCGATTCCCGCTGCCCGGCACCGGGAGGAGCCGTGCGCGCCCGTCCCAGGCAAGCGGCGCGGGCTCCCACGGGCACACTTTGCCCGCCGAGATGGCCGGCGGCAGGACAGCGCGGTGGGACAGCGCGGTGCCGCGGCGCCGGGAGCTGCTCCCCCCGCCTCACCCCGACCCCCGGCACATCTGGATTTTGGGCGCCAGTCCCGGCTTGCCAGTGCTGCCTTTGAGCCCTGCGCCCCGACAACCCCTTACTGTACTTTATACTTGCCAGCTATAACAAATCTCGTAACGTGAGCTACTGACCTTGATGGTGAGTGTGAGCAGTTATGTTTTGTTGTTTTCTCTCTTGCTTGGTTGGGGCTGCTGTGAGAGAGGGTGTCTCTGAGGCATACTTTCCGGCCTCTCTTACACTCGGACGTGCACACCTCCTCTCAAACACTCTTCTGAGCGCTCTCAGCGGGAAGGTTTGTCCACACCTATTAATCCTCTCTCAGTGTCCAGCTTCTTGTTAGTAGCAGCTGGTTGCATGTTTTTTGCTTGTTCAGACGAAACGGTTCAAGAAACGACTCATACCAACTCTTGAGAAATGTCTCTATTTTTTTGTACACTTTCTTTCTTTTGATGTTTTTATTAATTTCCCTTACTTAAAAAACAAAACACCTGTCGTCCCGTAAAACATTTCACATCTCCCCTTGCCTGTTCTTAGAGTGTATGTATCTGTGGGACTGAACTAAATGCATGCACTGTAGTAGTTGTACTGGTAGCAGTAGATGTAGTTGTAGAACATGCATTGTTGAGTTGATATTATAGGTATCATCAACGTGAACTAGCGTGGCAGTTAAAAGCATAGCCTTGGTCTGATTGAAAGCGTAGGGCTATCAATACAGCAGAGAGCTGCTAACGGCTTGGATCCATAGTACCGTATTTGTTAAATCCCATTATCTGGAAGTTTAAATTGAAGCTGGCTGTAGGCAACCTACACCCTGTGTACAAGAACCCGCACATGCTGTTACGTTGATAGTAAATTTGCCATATTATTTTTTTCAAATTAAACCCCCTAGGAATTAAAATGCTGACTATAACTATATTCTCTTATTTTTATTTTGTATTAAAAAGAACTTAAGATATTTTTTAAATCATTTTACAATCATGGTTTCTTCATCAGCCTGTTACTCGTCCATATTAGCCCATAGAATCATTCGTTGGCAGTCGTAGACCAGATGTGCCAAACGCAAATCACTCCATTTGGGTTTCTAAATAATACCGTGTGCGTGAAGCAGCTTCCCGCAGACTATCCTGAGACACGAAGCAATCGTTTTTAGGTCATAAACCTTAAATCTTGTTATGCAACAGAGACTCTGAGCTAGCGGTGGGTCGTACTCATTGCCATGTCACCCAGCTTAAGGGAACATTTTTAAATGAAGATTTAACATTTCATAAATACCAGCGTGAGGAGTTCGAGGCAAGTTCATCATCTTTGCCATTGAGCCAGTGAGTGTCTTTGCTTCTTGTGCCCAGGTTTCTGTGCTCAACTTCTAAAATCCTTTCGCAGAGGAAGCTGCAGTCAGTAGGTTTAACAGATGGTAATTGAGATCCCGAATTAGGCTTTTGTTTATTTGCTTAGTTCGTTGCTTGTCAGAAAACATCCTGCTGGGAGTAGAAAAGATACTGTATGGCATGGTCACACCTTCCCTCCTCCCCGCGCCCCCCGGCCGTCCCCGCAAACCAGATGTGCTGAGCTGGAGCATCTTCTGCTCCGCCGGGGGTAGTCAAGGCAGTCTTTAGTGCTCTTACTCCGGCAAGCGCTTTCAAAGGAAATAAAATATCCAGAATGGGCTTTCAAAATGTAATTAAGGATTTGTATCCGCTCCTTACCTCTAATAGAACATAAAGTAAATCAAGCAAACAGCCGCTTGGATGGGGCTGACGCAACACAAGCCTGCGCAAGGCAATCCGAGCCACCCCTGTTACTTTCCTTACTGCTACGGGGGAGCTGAAACACTTGTGCATCAAGGGGGAGAATAATTTCCCCCTTAGATCTCAGTCTGCCAGGGAGTCGGGGGGACCCACTGTTTAATGTGCCAAGCGTATGATGAAGTGAGGAGTGTATCTAAAAGTCAGCAGAGCGACAAATTGCATGGGGTTTAGGAAGCCTTGTCTTACACTTAAAGAAGGTGCTCTGAAAATTTAATCTTGTCATTAGGCACCCATAGTGTTAGCAAATTGCGGCCATAAAAAGTGGGACGAGGGTTGGTCTGCGTGTGCGGAGGGAGAGAAGCCGCCAGCGGCTCACAGAAATGGCGTAAGGAGGAGCATTTCAAAGATCCAGCGATGAACCAATTTGGGATTTATACGGCCCATTGAGAGGACTCCCTTGTGGCACGGCAGCTCTGATGGAACTGCTCTCCCTCTTTTATTCTACTATATAAAAGTACATAAAGTTTAATCTGAGCTATGTAATCTCAAAAGCCAGAACCTAACAAGTGGACCACTTGGGAGCAGCAAGCGGGCTGAAATTTCTCACTCCACTGGAACCGCCGGTAATTACATGACAGAGCCTGGCGGCTGATGCATCGGAAAATTAATGGCTGCATCAGAGTTTATCTTTTGCTTATCTTCATAGCGGAGGCACTCCATGCCGGAGAGCATTGCAGGCGGCCCGGCAGGGAGGGTGAGGCAGAGGGACCCTGCACCCCGTGGGGCTTCGGTGAGGGGTGGACACAAAGACAAATGTCGCGTATTAAACAGAAATAAGAGCAGCCGGGCTCTTGCACGGAGCCCCTGCCTGGGCAGTGAATATGCCGTGCGCCTCTGGTTAGTGTAGTGCAGCTCTAGAGGAGGCCACTCTGCGTTTCCATGGGTGCTTTTGGCCTCAGTACTGGCAATATCCTCTTGCTCTGCGAGAACTACAGTTACTTTCCTGACTACTACCTCGAATTAAAAAAAAAAAAAAAAAAAAATAAAAGGGGAGTCATTTCTGTTTCAGTTCAGAAGTGCTGTGCTGGTCCGGGGTGAGAATCACGCAGGTCCTTTCCAGAACGCAGGCTACACGCAGAAACGGTTTGTCTTATTTTACTGTAGGATGCTACTTTTTGATTTATTTTGTCCGCGAGAGACTGAGCTCCCTGCAGTGCCCAGTAGAAAATTCAGTAGATCTAAAACAATTTGTTGCTGCTGCTGTTAGGCCTTGACCACAGCAGCGGTCGTTTTACAGGGCTCCTGGCTGAAGTCTATTGTGGTTAAAACACATCAGCTTTAATCAATAATTTTGTAATAGAAAATCTCGCGCACTTGATAAATCATCTCCAGCGCAATTAGTGACCACCTCTGAAGTGCAGACTTAAGTACAGCGGAAGTTAATCTTTAACGAATTTAGTGGCTAACTTTTAATAGTCTTTTCAATCAGGAGAATTATTTTCAGTGGGAAAACACTCCTCGGCAGAGCTCATCCCGGTGTCCCGGCTGCTGCTCTTGACCCACGGCAAGCGGTGACGGCGCAGACGCTGCCGCTGCCTGGCGTCGCGGCCGGGCTGGACGCCTGCAGGGACGGGCTCGCTGGTGCTCAGGACCACAGCCACCCTCGCCGGGCAGCCGCGCTCCAGCCCCGCAAAACCCTGCGACGGCCCATTACCCGTGTTCGGTTCCCTTTCGCCCGGCGGCAGCGGAGGAAAGGAGCTCTTGGCCGGTGTAATTAGACTGTGTTCCGCACAAGAGGCAGACGAGTCGTTGCGAAGTTCGAAGCGGGGCCTTCAGCCTGAGCTCTCCAGTGCAATGAGACACTCGAGCACACGAGCATGTCTCGTGCATTTTAATCGCTAAACGTGTAAAGGACGTGCTGAGCTGAGGTAACTTGCCTGTCTGGCAGCAGGCGCGGGCTGTTACCCGTTAGTACTAAATGGGACACAGCGCGTGTTTTACTGACATACTGTTGTGAGTATTTTCATGCTGATTCTCTCCCCGAATGCTTTAAAAGTAAATACATAATTACAGTTATTTTTTTCTCTCTCTCTCCTTTCTGAAATAGAAAACTGAAAAAGAAGCAGTGGAGTTTTTCCTTGCAGCAGCTGTTAGCATGCATCTGGCTCTGGATTAGCTTGAGGAGCATGGTGGATTAGTAGTTGCCAGAGAATGCAAAAATGGTCTGCAGGTATATAAACTTGAGCTATTTAAAAATAATAAACTCACACAGCTGGGTCTTTGTAAGGGTGTTTCCCGATAGGTAAGAGAAGAGACCAGAGACCAGAGCTTTGTGCCGTGAGGACTCCCAGGTGGCTGTGCCCAAATCCTGCCCGCCCGAGGGGCTGGGGTGTTAGCAGCCGACAGCGGAGCCGGTGCCACCAGCTCTCCCCCAGGCACCACGTGGTGGGCAGCAGCTTCTCTCGGTGTTTCCTCGTCGTTGAGCTGAGGTTTTGCCTTTAGGGGGTGTTAGTACCAGCCGCATGACCCTTGCTGGGACGTGGCCTTGGCACCTGGCTGGCCGGGCAGGTCTGCTCAACGCGCCCAGCACCTCTCTGGGCAGGCGCCTGGTGCAGATTCTCCCACAGGAGAGGATCCTTGCACAGAAAGCACTGGGGTTTTGGGGGCTGGATTTCTCTTCTGTTACCTGGATAACCCCCCTGTGCTCCCGAGCATCCATCCAGCCCACAGGGGTCCATCGGCAGTGGGAAGATGCCCCCCGGGCAATGCCCTCCCGCTGCGACGACTTAAAATATGCAGTGAAAGAAGGACCCGGTTTTGTTTTAATTTTCCTCCTGTATTGTCTGTTATTGTACAAAAGGCTTCAATTTAAAATTAACAGGAGTGATAGCCAGTTAATGTGGTACAGTGGGAGGCCGGAGTTTCTGTTGCTATGGCAATGGAGTTCGGCTCATTTGTTTTGTAGATGAGTAATTACTACGCAATTAGAGTAGGCTAAAAATAAAGGGGCCTTTTGTTCCCTGTTACTCATTAATATTAATAAAAGACCTGTCCGGGCTGTGGTAAACAATTAATGCAGATGTGGTTGCCCATGGTAAAAGCAGCAACAGCTTTCGTGTTACCCGGCGCGAGGTGAAAGCACTGCCGTCGCCTGTCTCAGCTCTTCCTTCATTTTAAATAGAAAAATTATTAGAGAGAAGTCAGCGTTAGCACAGCATCACGAGCTTTAGCCCTTATTTGCCAGTTGCATGGATGGTAATAAGTGTTAAAGCTTAATGTGCAGACACAGGCAGCAGGTACAGCGCTGGGGTCAGATGCTGCGAAACAGCGAGCATCCGCAGCCCTCCGAGTTGTGTGCGAGAGAAACACAATGGCAGCAGCTCCCTGATGCAGAAATCTCTTCATTTATCCCCCCTCCGATCGCGGCGTTGCCCAAGGGAGGGCGCAGGGCCGTGCCGCTGCCGGTGCTCTCTCCGGTGAGCAGCACCGGCTGTGAGATGCTGGGCTGTAAGAGCCAGGGCTGGAGCAAAGAGCTTGCCCGAAAACCCGAGCACGTCAAAGTGCGAGCGTGGTGCTGCTGAAATGGCTCCGGTGCAGCACGTTACAAGCATCGAGCGCCAGAAAAGAGCGGAAGAAAACGGTCCCGAGCATTTGATGCGAAGTACGTAAACGTTAAAGCACGCCAGATTTCAAATTAACTGCAAAACCAGTTAAATGGACAGAGAAACCTGTTAGGACACTGACTAAGGGGACGGAGTTTATTTACCTCTCTGTTTTATTTGCTTGTCTCAATGCAGCCGGTGAGCATCCCTTGCTGGCGGGGAGGAGCAGCTCAGAGCCGGGCCGTGGCCGGCCCGGTGGGCACGGCGGGGCCGTGGGGCGGTCACCCCCCCTCGCCGTGGCCCTGGGGTGCTTGGCATCCCTGGAAAACGCCATCAGTACGGCGGAACCTCTCCGACGGGCAGCAAAGGCACCCGGGTGCCCCCGGCCCGAAACCCTCGAGTGCTGTGCCGGGGGGGCGGGTTGCGGACAAATGGGAACCGCATCCCTCCCAAACTGTTTAACTAATGGAGGGAAACGTAGCACAGCCTTTGTAAGGTCGACATTTGTTTGTTGTTAAGGATCTAATTAGAAACATGAGAGGGAGCTGAATGGCTGCTTGCTCGGCTAATTAGCGACATGCACGAAGACCACTTTGAACTTCAAGGACACAAAGCTATTAGCGCTTACATCAAAAATGGATTAAACTTCTGTGCTTTTATAATGATTAAAGATGAGCCGCTCGAGAGGAAATCCTTTTGTAAGGCTGTGACAAGAGCTGGCTCCCTGATTGCAGCTTCTACAAGCGAAGCTTTGTGTGGCCTCCGTGTAGCACTCGGCCCAGCGCGAGAGTGACACCGCTAACTTGCAATATGGAAAATGTGATTAGGCAATAAATATTGATCGCTGGCAAAAAATTACAGCCAGGCTGGAAAGTGCATTTATTTGTCCTGCTACATAACTGCAGGACTTAGAAAAGCTGGGCTTGAATACGTTGAATTTTGTGTCTTTTCTTCTGCAAATTGGTGCCCGTCGGTGCAGACGTGGCTGATGCTTCGGGTGCAATAACCGCAGTATTTAGCAGAAGCAGGTGCTCTCGACGTGCCCGCAGCACGCACGAGAGGGACAGCGGTGGGCTTTTAAAACACCTGCACCAGTTGAATTTTTAGCTTGCCCACGCTTGTGGAAACCGCCCAGCTCTTGCTCTCTGCTCATCTAAAGTAGCTTAGCAGTTGCTTTTTGTGTCCATGCCACCTGCTCAGCATCTGTGCTGGTGCCGGAGCCGAAATCCCCGTGCTGCACCGCGGAGGGAGGGCGCTGGGGCCGCGGCAGGAACGGTCGCCGCAAGATCCCAATTGCCATTATCACGCCGATGTGCCGGCTCGGTTCCTAGCGGCTCGGACCGCTGCGAGGCGCGGGGTCTGAGGGGTGTGAATAATCGTCGGCAGCCCCGCGCGGGGGCGAGGACGGGGCTGGGCAGCGCTCCCTCCCCGTGCTCCGCTCGCTTCCAGCGGTAATTGCTGAGCCGGGAACCTGCTCGCCACCCACTGCTTTCTGTCGTTATCCTTGCGATATTTTGATGTGTGAAGCCGTTTCCGAAGGGGCTGCAGAGGCAGAACAACCTTTTAAAGTGTGACTGCAGATAGAAAATAATGTACAAATAGTACCTTGTTATGGCAGATAGCTGCTCTCAGTGTCTCTTGGCCTCATCACCACTTATTTTACTGATGAGCCCGACAGTTGTTTTATTTTATGTTTTTCCCTGCAGGGCCAATATAGCTGCAGGGGAGGGACAACTGCTGCCTCTAACCCGGGGCTGCCTGGCTGCTCCCCATTACAGACCTGCGTCAGGGGTGACAGGGAAGGCACAAAGCTCGCAGTTTGATTTTCCAGAGTCAGGGCTGAACCGGCTGTCATAAGCAAAATATCTACAGCTTTTCATACTTGCAGAGGAGCTCTGTCTGCCACGGGCTTCTTACAGAGAGGTGTTTGCTTTTCAAGTCTGCTTGGGAAGAGCAGGAGCAAAGTGCTGCGCCTTGCGGGTCCCCGCGAGAGATGTACTAAATGGCACCTCTAATTGTAACGCTGGGTTTATTTGTTTTTCTGGTTTGTCTCCCACTTTCTGTTTCAGCTAGTTGGGAGCTGTTTGCACGTTGTTACTCTCCAGAATATCTGTGTGTTTCCAGCTCATTATTTCTGAGACATTTTTGAGTCTGAGCATTGATCTGAATTTGAGGTGTGCCACGTGTGGTCTCAGACATAAAATAACACTGTATGTCAAAGCACAGATACAATAAAGCGATGCCTCCGATAGTTCAGCCTGACCACAAACGAACGTGTTTGTGCCTGTAGCTGGAGCTGTATGCAGTGATCAGTATAGAAAAAAAAAAAGAGTCTGAAAGTGAGCATTTAATTTTCAGTGCTATGCCTGCGTGCTCTTGCAGCCAGGATAGGCTACCGAGAACCAGCAGCACCGACGTCTTATTTCAGACTGGCGTTAATTTGTACATCCAGTCTTGGGTAAATCACATCTTGGTTGTTAGCATCTCTGAAAAGCAAGGTACAAGCTCCCATTAGCTTCAGCTGTGAATGCACAATGAATTAGCTTTGGCCAAGCTGTCTGTAACATGGGTGCAGTGCTAGCTAATGATATTTAGAAGGCTCTAAGCACTAATGATGTAAGATTTGCATGAGGTGCTGAAGTTTTCCGGCAGTCCATACCGTGGCTGGTTATTTAAAGTATCAGCATCACACTGTGACTGCCGGTCTGTTAGTCACGCACGCTACAATTAGTGCTCATGCTTCAGGACACATGGGATCCCCAAGGAAGGGCGAGATCTTCCCTGCACCAGTCACCATGGTTTTACTGTAATGTCCTCTGCAGCGTTTGCGCTTGGGTTGTTGTAAAGGCAGTACAGCAGGCTGGAATGCTTGATCTTCCACGAAAATCTTCTCTTAAAATCCAGCAGTAACTCCCAAGTGATGCAAATTAAATGCCTCCAGACTGTGGTGGAGTTCCCTGTCCCAGCCGGGCTGCTCGGGACCCAGCTTCGCAGCTCTGCTGAACCCATCGTGGGCAGAAGGACGGGCTGCAGCGTGTTCAGATAAATACTTTCCGCTCGCTGCTGCCGACGGGACTGGGGTGCCCGCTCTCCCGTCGGCTCACCGCGCCGGGCTGCTGCCAAACGGCACCTCCCTGCCCTGTCCTCCCCAGCCCCTGCCTGTTTCCATCCCTGTCAGCAGCATTCAATGTTATTATATCATTTACTCCTTCGAGCTGGAAGATGATGTTTGCAGCATGTTATATGAATTTTTCATAAAGATAGAAAAACAGCCTAATCTTGTGAGCTTTGAGTCTTGGTAGTGGGTAATGGCTTTGATTTAAAGCATTTTGTCTTAATGATAGTTATATTGAAAATTTCCTGCTGCTTTCAAGCACGTGTAGTTATTATCATAAACATTGATGGTAGAAATGCCTGCCAAATTGTGCGTGGCTGTTTATGGTAGATGAGAGAGTCATCCAGAAATTAGAGCGCTGGATCAACAAGTTGTCGAGAAGCCTGTTTGCACAGAAAGCCACCCCGGGGCCGGTGGGACAAGGCAGGAGCGAGGAGAGCCTTGGAGGAAAGAATTGCTGGAGATGGCCGGCACTGGGTGTGGAAAATACTCAGTGTGAGATTAAAAGCGAATTTCTGGCGAGGAGGAGCTGCTTTAGAAGAAGTTGAGGAGTACGGAGGGAGGGCAGTCCCTTGCCAAGCAGAGCATTCGGGTGCTCTGCCCCAGCCGTCGTGCCGGTGGCCGTGCAGTGTGAGCCCTTGTATTTTATCCGCTTGAAAAAATTAATAACCTGATGCATAAAGCATGCATATTTACAGGGGGATGTTTCATTCTTTTTCTTTATGCGCGTCGCTCTGTCCCCCGTGTGGTGTTAGATAACGGGATCTGCTTTCTGGGGAGCACCCCCATCAAAAGGTGGCCTGTCTGTGGCGGGATTCTGCCTCCAGCTACACCAGCAGAGCCACTTTTCCGTGTGGATTGTCGCCCAGGGATAAGGAGCCCTCTCCGGGAAGGTGCGGGTGGCAATCGAGTGCCACGAGACGGGTCTCTGGGAGCGCTGGTTTAGCACTGACCAACACACACCTTGGGGCGAGCCCGTGCAGCCGTGGGGTCCCGGCCGTGTCCCTGCGGGATGCAGGCAGGGGATGTGGGCGCCTGCGGATGGGGAGAAGCTGGGGCAGCTCCAGCCGGCTCCGTTCTGCTCTCAGCTGCTCTCTCAAGTGCAAAATGTATTTCTGGCTGTGATAACAGGGCACTGTATCTCATCCTGAAGTATCCTGCCTCTTCTCAAAGAGGAAATCCAGTAAATCATGTGGTGCTTTCTTTCAAGTTTGAGGGGTTTTTTGCCTGTGCACCATGGCTGGGAAGGCAGCCACAAGTTTCTCTAACGGTGTTTTGTACCATTCTTCACCTTTTTTTTTTTTTTTTTTACTTTTGAAATATTCATATCTGTTATATGTTTAAAAAAAGCAAAACCATATTAGTAAGCGGTGAAGAGGCAGCTGTAGGAGCCAGTCCTCCCCACAATGGTGTTTAAGTCTTTGGGGTTTGGTGCTGTAGGAGAGGGAAGAGTGTTGTCACAGAAGGCTCGATGCGGGCTGGGGGGCAGCGATCCCCATGCAGTGCTTGTCTTACACCTCTGTATGTATTTCGCCTGGTTTGTTTCCTTTGCAACACAGTGTACTTCAGTGGTGCTTAAAATCATTGCTTTGTCATCACGTCTAATTTAGTAGGCCCTAAGGGACTGACCGTCAGCCCGGTACCATGCAAGTTCTTGTAGGGCAGTAATGTCCAAATCCTTACATTTCTTCTCCCTTTCCCTCCCTCTCCTGTCACCATTCATGGCTGAATTGAGTTTATTTGGGTGGGATTCCAGCATCCAACTTGTTGTGCTTTCCCCAGCTGCCCTCTCCGCCCCCGCAGAGAGGCGTTTGGATCCTCGTTAGTGTAATACGCCGTTGGCTAAGGCAAATGTCATAATGAATCCTGACTTAGAAATTTCTCAAGAGTTCACCGAAAGAGAGTTTATCTTTCAATAGTGACCTTTCTCGTTGAACGCGGATTAATATATGAGCAGGGTCTGTGTTAACATGGCAGTTTGCAGGAGAAGGCACTTGATAAGCGAGCTCCAGCGAGCTCCGTCCTTGCTCCCAGCAGAGCTTTTTGTAGCCCCGAGCCTCCTGCCTCTGCGTGAACCTGGGCTGCCAGGAGTGTTTCAGGCTCCAGCTCTCGGCTCCTTGACATAAATCACGTGTTGTCTGAACGTTGCGTTGAGAAGCATCTTACACGCATGTTAAATGTGGACAAAGACGGCTCTGCTAAAGGACACCAGGATGAGTTAGTAATAAAATAGCCTTGCTCCTTGAAGCACTGTCTTGAGGATATGGATGCTTTTTTAAAACTCTCTTCAAATTCATATTTATTTTAGCAGAAAGACTTTCAGTAGCTTCTCCTTTGAGGAGATGCAGCTTGGGCGGGGGCGAGGGTGCAGTGAACGTGCGTTGTTGCCCCAAACACTTCCCCGAGATGAGACCCTGCATGCAGGTGCATGCTGCAGCAGGGAAGTACAGCAAACCCTGGCTTCTGCCATAGCAAAACCTGACTGCTGTAAATACTAATCGCTGGCAATGGTTTGTGGCAAGGCACCGAGTCTAAGGTCCTTTTATCCATTTCCAGCCTTGTCAGCAATGGCATTTCTCTGTCTCTTCCCATCACCTCTGGAAGATGGAGGCAGTACCGATGTTTGTCGTGGCTCTCCCAGCCACCCCTTCAGACAAGGTCCAGCTCTTGCTGTGCCAGCCGTGCACAGCAGATCCCAACTCCACCATCACCGACACTTTGCATTTAAAAAAAAGCCTGTTCTGGGACTGCTTTATGAACCCACATTTGCTTCAGCTTCTCATGCCCCATCTTGCTTTCCCTCATTGCTTTTCAGCGCTCCTCAAGCCACCATGGCACTGGGCAATGTAGAGCCCGAGGCTTCCCAAAACCCATCCTGCTGGCCTGCAGGCAAACGTTCACTTACTGGTCAAAATTCACAGGCTCAGAGCCTTTTCCATAAGACAAACCACAGCAAATTCAAAGTGAAGCAAACAAGACATTAAACTTCCTTGTTCCCATCACTGCCACATCTCTTGGCTTCTGTCTCTTGATCTCCATCGGCTTAGGAAGGAGCTTCTGTAACGCAGAGGATGGGAGATCGTTGGGGCTGAAGAAGATAAAAGTTGGTTAGCTGTGACCTACAGACACATCTAACCTTTTCCGCATCTCTCCCGACCTTGATCTGTCAC
This sequence comes from Haliaeetus leucocephalus, assembly GCF_000737465.1. Classification (NCBI taxonomy): domain Eukaryota; kingdom Metazoa; phylum Chordata; class Aves; order Accipitriformes; family Accipitridae; genus Haliaeetus; species Haliaeetus leucocephalus. Next base: position 8,059,102 of record NW_010972831.1, on the reverse strand, counting down.
AGGGCTTCCTGGTGACAACTTGGGATTGCAAATTAGGCGTAGAGGAAACCCTTGAGCTGGAGGCACTTAGCCGCAGTCTCAGAGCTGTGAAAATGTCCGGCGCAGGATGGTTTCCTTTGAAATTGGTTGGTAAATTGGACCTGAACCTTTCAGAGCATGTTGGAAATGGGTACTTTGACTGCCAGGACTTCTGAGTGCTGGCAGTCCTTGGAAGGGGAGGAGACGGCCCTGCCAACCCCATGCAATGCTAAATCAGTCTGATGGGTCCTCCCGACAAACCGAAGTCAGGAGATACTTGGTCAGCTCGGCCAGTACCTCTGCTGGGACCAGGCAATAGGTCGGGCTTTGCTCCTGGTCTCCGTTGACCGGCATCAAGACATGGTCAGTGGTTCCTTCCCCTCTCCTGGGACAGCACAGTCCCCTGGTGGTTTTTCAGCAACGTGCTTCCGAACTTCTGCCCTTAATTATTTCCCATTCTGACTTCAGGATGCTGGTGGCTGGGGGAAAGTCTCAGATTCCTTCCAGCCTGCAAGGCATTAATCTTAATGCTCTGCGATTCCTGCAGCTCACAGCAGCCATGGCTCTTGGACAGGTTCTGCCTCCTCCAGTGACTGAGCTGACATCAGGAACTTTGTCATAAAGCTACATGTCTCCAAAGAGTCTTAAGTTTTCTTTGACGAGTAAAACAGTATCTGGAGTCTGGAGGATTTTGGGGTTTTTTTCTTCATTTTAGTCTTGGATTATTCCAGGTTTGTGTAAAATAAATTTGTTTCCAGGTATTTCATACCAGAACACATCGCACTTTGCATGTTGGGAAAGTTGTTCAAGGTCCCTTTGCTGTTGTTTCAAAGCGATGGTAAAAGTGCCTCTGGCTCCAGGTGAGCTTATGTGCAGCTATTGTAGGAAGACGAGTATTTAGCAGCTCACCATGGCTGAGTGAATCGTTAAAATGCGGCTTTCTGAGGAGTGCTTAGCCTCCTCGTAATTATGAGAGCTTTCCTGTTTCGTTTATTGGGTCTGGAGCAAAGCGTCAGCTCTGTGAAAGCTTCCAGCCCTTTCTATACAGTTTTCCGGGCAGCTGTTCAGCAGACGGCGTGGAGCGGTGCCGGGGCGTCCCCAGCCTCCACGCGGTGGTTCCCGGGCGATGGACCGCCGGGCGTGCTTTTGGCATGGCCATTTTTCCACAGGCAATCCTGTGAGCCGTGTGGAGTATTCAACTGATGTTCAGTAGATAGAAAATCACCTTTTTCTTACATTACGTACCCGCAGTCAGAAGGGCTTTTGAATAACCAGTTGCCAGCGCTTTTGGCATGTATGAAAGCCGGTATTTCCAGTCTTCTTAGAGATGTAAACGGTTGGGGTGGGATGTTTGGGGGGACAGAGCGTCTCTCTGGCTCCTCAGTCTCCGTTTGCTGTTCTCCTTGCAAGGTTTCAGGACATGGCAAAGCGGGTCCCGCAGCGTACGTCTGTCTGTCCCGTTAGCCGCGGCATCGCCACGGCTGGTCGGCACGTGCCGCGTTCTGCTCCTCCCCGTGGTGGACCCGGCGGCCGGTGGCTTTGGGCATCGCGCGGGCAGTGGCTTGGGGCCGAGGCGGTGGCGGTGCAACGGGCTCTCCCAGCGCTGCCGCAGGGCTTTGCGGGAATATTTTACTAACAGAATCCCCCCACACACACCCCCCTCGCCTTGCCGCATCCTTCTGCCGTGCTCCTGCCTTTGCTCAGGCCGGCCAACTGGGTTTTGTGTGTGACTTGGCAGTAAAACTCGCATCCATTTTATTGAACCAGAAGGAAGAAAAGGGAAAAAAAAGTGCTAGCTTAAAGTAATAAAAGGCTTTTGAACATCTCAGCTGGATATTTTTCTTCATGAGTGAGAAGGCCAAATGTTATCTTGACATTTAATCTTTAATAATATAAAAAGGCGCTTCGTTTGCCAGTGAATTCCAAAATCTGTTTACTCTCTCATGCCTTATTTCTTTTAACTTGCTAGCTGAGATGTCCTACTTACTTTCCCCTGCTACCAGTTCAGAGCTGCATTAAACCATTTATTTTGTAAAATTCACTTCCCTGTCATCGCAGAGCCGACAGCTGCTGGGTTGACCTTTTTTGACCGGCTAATTCATTCCTTTGAAAAATGGGGACCTCTCGGGATAGTGGTGCAGGGGGAAGGGGCCAGGGTGGGAGAGACGGCGGCCCAGCACCAAATCCAGGCTGTGCCCACCGCAGCCCACCTAAGGTGCTGGCAAAGCCTTCCCTCGGGCTGCCCTTGTTGAGGGAGCCGGGCGTTCTCCCGGGCTGGTTTCCATCCCCGGTAAAACCCCGCAGTCGGTCAGCGCAGCTCTGACCTGTGGGCCAGCGGCAAGTCTCCGTGTGCTCCCGAAGGACCTTGCAAGTGCCACTCAGGTGTAGCTCCAGCTTCCCGCAAGCCATTTCCATCCAGCTCCTCCTAGTCCGCTAACTTTTCTTTCGCATTGAAACTTATTACTCATAAATTTTACATCCGAGAGCAACTGTGAGAAATGCCAGAAGCCTGATCATCTAACATGCTTTAATATCTAAATTTATTCTTTAGTATCATTCTTATTTACATTGTTTTTCTGTCTCAAAAAAAAAAAAAAGGGAGGAAAAAAATAAAAATTTTCTTTTACTTCCACATTAGGAGGTGAGTTGTCATACACCCTCTGGAATTCTTTTTTGCTTTTGATCTTTATTTATTTGTTTAATTTTGGTTGATGTCCCAAGCATGGTTTTGGAGACGAAGGTAAGTCTTCGCTCTCCAAATTAAAAGGAAAAAGATTCAATAAAACAACACTCTCCTTGGTCATAAAAAAAAAAAAATTCCAAACTGTTCCATTCCATACCATTTAAAGAAAAAAAAAAAAATCACCTATTGAACTATTTCTACAGCTTACTGATTTAAAAGGGCGGGTTTTTTTCAAAAGTATCGAATGGATCCAAAAACGATTTTCCTAGACGCGATTGAAGTTATTTGCTGTCAACATTTTAATATCAATATTACCACAATGTGTAGTCTCAAACTAGTTCCTTTGTAGTTTGCATGGGATGTGAATGCTGTCTCGGCGTGCCCAGACCTAGAGAACTTGTTACTACTGCATGAGCATCAAGTCAGATGTTGAAAAATACCTATTATATTTTGTGATAATTTGGTGAAAATGAGCACCTCCAGTCTCTGGTTGCAGTAGTGTGTTGAATGATTGTTCTTTTTTTTTTATATATATCCATATATATATTTTTGGAGCTCTAAGCTTCGTAGTAGTACGGGCTGACTCTTATCCAGTACTTGCTCTCCTATCGCATGGCCTTGGTTAAGTGTTAGAAGTTGGGCCTAGGCTGTTTATTCTGGTGTTTGGCTTTGTAATAACGGTGCATGCCCGGCGTCTGGCCTCATACCCAGCTTTATTCTCTGCACACCAGTCTTGAATAGCTACAGTGCTCAACCGAATTTTGGCGCACCCGCTTCCCCGGCAGGCTCCAACCCAGCCCGACCCGGAGGCTTCCCCGGGGCCAACAGCCCAGGGCCCGTCGCGGATCTCTACGGCACAGCCAGCCAGGACTCCGGCGTGGGTAACTACATAAGCGCCGCCAGCCCGCAGCCGGGCTCCGGCTTCGGCCACGGGATCGCCGTAAGTACCGCCGGCGCCAGAGCCGCCGCCCCCGCTTCTGGGTCCAGGGTGGGGTTGGTTGGTCTTTCGTTGGTTAATGACATCCGAGCGGTGGTGGTGGAGGGGTTACGTTGGGGTTTTGGGGGTTTTTTTTTGTTAACGATGACCTGACGGCGAGCGTAGCGCCTTGCTGCCGTAGCCTGATAGAGCTGTGCCTGAGCCGCTCCGGTTACCAACTCGGCTGGAAAGGCTTGTCTGGCGCCTTCCGCGGCCCAGACGTGACGCATCTCAAAAGGAAACAATAATAAAGAAATAATATTAATAATAATTTATAATAATAATTCACATTATTATTTTATATAATAACATAAAACTCAATAATGAGGGGCTTTAAAGTTCCTGCATATTATCCGTACGGGCTTTATATCAGCCCAACCACCCATCCCGGCTGATGCGCCCGTTTGCAAACAACGCACCTGTCCCAGCTCCTAAACGAGCAAAAAGCGGCTCATTAATTTGGCCGGCAGGACCCCGGGGTTGCCCACAGCCACCCCGGCGAGGGGCCGTCCGTCCGTCCTGCTGCCCTTCGCCCATCCCCACGGCAGCAGCGTCCCCGTGGATCTGGCGTGTGCTGACCTCCTGGGTCGCTCCCAGCCGGTTACGGCATTGCCGACCGTCCTTAAAATCTGCAGGTTACGAGTAAGTCGCTACCGTTTTGTTGTCAAGTCGTTGGAAAAGTGCCTCTTTAATGCCGCGTGGGTCTGCAATCTCACTAATGACGGGCGATGGAGATTTGCTTAACAAAGCTGCATGCTGTTTTTCAGATCGCGCTGTTTTTACCTGTGTGTGTTAGCATGAATGCGGTTGGACCTCTTTGTTGGCTGTCAGTCTCCCGAACAGAAAAACTGCAACTGAAGTTGTTTCCCTTTTTGTAGTAAAACGATGAGATTTTTTTCCTCTTGTACAACAAACGTGGCAAAGTACAGAGGGCTCCCCCAGATCCCTCAAACTGAGCGGAGAATTTCACTCTCTGACCGAATTGGATGAGTGAGGGGAGCAGGAGCGTAGTGCAGACAAAGTTCCTGAAATTGTGTTATTTTTATTGCGTAAGCAACCAGTACCCAAAAAGACAAAAAAAACCCTGCTGCCTCCGTTTGTGCCCTTGTGCTCAATTCCTGTCCCGGTCCTGCCCCTCCCGTGGTCACGCCAGGGACTTGACAATCCCTTCGGATCAATTCTAGTACTAAACGCAGAATATTATTGCTCTGCTAAGAGCTACATCAATTTAAACTGCCATCTCTCACCACTTACAACACCTCTTATTTCCATTTTTCACCTAAAGAAGAAGACCTGTTTGTTCTTGAAAACTTGGGCACTTTGGCCTCAGCAGCATCCCGATTTTTCAAGTAATAGGATACGAGGTACAAGGCTGGGTATCCGGATTTGTCTGCACTACCACTTCTCCAAAGAACGATTTTGTATCTGACTTGCAGATTGGCAGCCTCTTAATTTCCCCCAATAACTGCAAAGAATCCCGTAGCTTTTTTTACATATATATTTATTTAACACTCTCCATTTACTAACCCTGGTTTAAAAATAAAGAAGGGAAAACCCAAAGCTTATTCTTGCAACTGGGGGAATGAGAAGATTATGGTCTTGGAAAGGTACCGTAGGGTTCAGCACACCGACTCCCTGGTGACCAGAACAGCTCTCGGAAATACCTATTCATGCTGGCAACACAGTCTTTCAAGTCCTTTGATAATTTCTTGCCAAAATTAATAATCATCTGTTCCCATGTATAGAGCACTGATGAACTTAACAATTGTACAATTTTAGGGACCTTTGATTGCAACGGCTTTTACAAATGGATACCATTGAAACGTTACACATGGTTGGTTGCCATCTCACTTGGAGGTATTACAGTATATACCATTTGTACTTTGTGCTAAACTACCATCTCCCCTATATTTACTTTAAGTGAACAATTTTTTTATCTTCATTTCGTCTTTCCTTGGCCTTTAATCATTCCTTTCTGTGATTTATGTTATTCAAATCAATCTCACGGGTTGGAAACTGGAAGACGGATCGGGAGCTAAACCCCCCAAAAGTCACGTTTTCATACTCAGGACACTTAGTGCAATAGTTTGGAGAGGCAAAAGCCCCGCAGAAAAACCAGCAATCCCAGAAACCTGTGGGGAAGCAACCGAGGGCCAGCCGACAGCATCCCGATGGGGATTATAGATCTGCTACCAATGCACTGGTCTAAAAATAGGCGAGCCCCACCGCTTTATTACAGAGAAACCATCATTCTTAATTAAGTGCTGTACCAAATATTACAGCTAAAAGATAACATTGTAACTAGTAACCATAGAGCAATTATCAAGATTAAAAAAAAATTAAACCTAAGCAAATTAAATTAAAGACATTACCTGAGTAATGCATCCTTGGATCACTGCCAGTTTCCTACCCTTTGAACTAAGCTCAAGTTAATTAAATGTTTAATTTTTGTTTTAAATTTTTTTGGCCTTTGGCTTATTCATCTTTGCAAACAAATATTCTTACACCAAGAATAGAGTAGATTAGAAAAGTCAGTCAATGAAAAACAGAACTTAGCGCATTAAATGGCACAGGTTTACCTGTAGAGCTCTTAGTCCACGCAGACAAATGTAATGGATGTGACAGATTTTATTTCTCTGCCTTTTGCCCAGCACTACCTGATCAATGTCACATGTTTTACATTCAAAATCAGTGTATGAAATTAGAATTGCAGTTAGTCAAGGGGCTGGGAACTGTGGAAAACGTTTGGAGGCTTTAAATTATATAAAAATAGATTTACACCTAAATAGTAGTGGATAAAGGGGTTTTCTATTTACTCTTCATCTACCCACATCCACACAAGATTACCTGAAATCGTTCTGTCAATTAATTTGCTCCACCAAGTAGTATTTTTTATGGGAAAGAAAGAAGTGGCATAAGCACTCTTGCTTTAATCCCAGTTATTATTTGCACGTATCAGTGTATGTTCACGGATCAATTTGTCAGAATCCTTCATGTTTTCTGGGCCGTCAGCCTTTGTAATAACGAGGTGGTACACAAAGCTGGCTGGAGACCTAGGCAGAACATCATAATTCACACTAATAACGCTGCAATGAAGACAGCGTTCATCAGATTAATGTATTGTAATCATTTTACAGTTACCACAACACATCAAACTGTAACCATCATTTACTGGCCAGTATTAAGACTCAAACCATTAATGACTTAAAAACAGAAAGTGCTTTTAATGTTGCTCATTACTAATTAAAATAGATTTTGAGAGGAGGAAATGAGCCTTATTATTAATTCCTCAAGGACCACCGAGTTTGAAATTTTTATTGCGGCGGTGCATCCCGAGGCATCTGGTCCCTCGCCCACCCCGGCTGCCCCCGCTCCTCGGGGCAGGAGATGAGGATGAGGATGAATTTGGCCGAGCTGCAGGTCCCCGGGGCAGGGACCGGCCATTCCCGCAGACCTGTGGGGTGCTGGCAGGACCTCACCCTGGGCACGGCCGTTTGGGGATGGGTTTTGGAGGTCACCCCCAAAAACGTGCGACCAGGGTGTGTTCCCCGCCGCAGCCAGCCCTGCAAACGGCCGCCTGCAGAGCTAGTCCCCTAATATTTATTTCCTTCTCAACATTAAGCACCAGCAGGAACAGAGCATTAGAAGCTGAAGCCTCTGTTATAAAATAAATCATCGCCGCTGCAGTGTGCCTGTGTAGAAGTTGTTACCTTTCAAGTACTTCAGCTGTGCCTTTAGAAAAAAATCATTTTACCGACACCGTGTAAATTCCTGGCGTAACAGATGCCCGAGGAACGGTTTTTGTCCTTCCGATACATCAAGTCACATTTTATTGTTCCTAAACCAGAGTAGCACACAGCTAACCCCAGCCTGCCTGGGAAGGCACTGCCGGCCTGAAGTCCGGGCTTAGCTGGACTCCACGGGGATGGAGCCGGAAAGTCGGAGCAGTAAATACGTTAAATACACTCTCCCACGGCGGCAGTCCCAGGAACGCCTCCGCATTTCAGCCGTTTCGCTCCGGATTCCCCCTCGGTGTGGATCTGAGCGCGCCGCGGCTTCGCAAAGCGTTTGCAAACACTCGGGGGGGGGGGGTTAAAAAAAATCCCACTCGCCCCGCATTAACTCTCGCTCTCCTCCGTGTCCTGTGTCTGCCTTCTCCTCCCCGCAGAGTCTCTCTGGATGTCCAGGCAAGACGGGGCGAAGTTTCTGAACGGGCCCACGTTTGGGTGATCTCATCAGACTTTGAGCACTACATCATCACCGATAACGCAAACAAACTGGAGGTGGCACTCGACGGACTTAGGTTGTTTAAAATCTCTCTCATCATCTCATGAATCTGCTGTACTATAAAAACAACAGCTTTTAAAAGTATGTATATAAAACCCATTTCTTGTTCGTTTTATTTTCTCGATGGGTTCCCCCCCCTCTTTTTAAACCTCTCCAAACCACATTTTTTCGTAGCATTTTGACATAGTCTCGTAGCCACGTAGTTCTAATTCTTTGTGTATCTAGCAAGAGCCTAACCATAGTGTAACTGTTTATATTAAGGGGTTTCTTTCGTTTTTTCTTTCCCACCTCCCCTCCTTCTCCCTTCTGTTTTACGTAGTCGTTGTTGCTTAAAGGATGCTGAGATGGTGACAGGAGTCTCAGCCGCTGGTGCCGGCTCTGCGGCCGCCGAGGGTGGCGGGGGGAGCAGAGCTGGCGGCGGGCACGGTTTCGGGGTGGCCTTGCAGGGCACGGGGGGCGCGGGTGAGCAGCAGGTTCTCTAGCCCTTCTTTTCGTTCGTGGAGTCTTCGTTAACCTGATTCTATCTATTTTCGGCAATAAGGCAAGGACTACAAACTTTTTGTGCGTCCTTTTTCTATAAGTGCTTTTTTTTGTTGAAAGAGGTGATATAAGGTTTTTTGAAATTGTGAATTCTGAAAAAAAAAAAAAACTGTAAATACAATTCCATTAACTACATATAAACTATTAAGAAAGAGAAATACAAACCTATTTTTGTGATGGAGTCAGCCTAAGGCAGTTTCTCTATGAAAATGGAAGAAAAAAAAAAGAAAGTTGTAGACTTTTTGACCAACTGCCGGAGCTGGCCCGCGGGAGTTAGGAGATGCACACACTGTTCAGCTTGCTCCGTAGGCGTGGTAGACCTTCCAGCTCTCCTAGCGTCATACCAGCATCTTCGCTATCAGACGTGCACAGCTTACAAAGGAACAGTCTAGTGGTATTTTTTTAATTTAAAACCTGCTTTTCCCAAGACTGAAAAAGAAGCTACGATTTTTTCCTATTTAACGCATTTATGGTTCAAAGCACACCTTTATTTTTTTTTTTTTAGTTGTTGTTTTAAACTAGATCAACTTGCTGTCCAGTCATTTCAGCTGCTCTGGGCACCCTGCACAGCCCGGGCGGAGGCGAGGTCCCTCCTCCGCGCTCGCCTGCTGCGGGCAGAGCGGCTTTAAAGCTTGCATGGTTACCTTTTTTATCCATTACTTTCTGTATTAACAAATTAGGAAAGCAACTTCAGTTTGTTTTTGGTTTTGTTTTGTTTTTTTTTTTTGGGAATACCTCAGTGCTACAAGTTTCACCCTAGAAGCAACGGAAGATTTTAATTTATTGTAGTTGTAAACAGAATTTTAAAAAAAAATAAAGTATAAAACATCATTGCACTGTGACTGGTAGGGGAAAAACTGACAGTTTCCTATTTGCACATGTTTAATATTTGGCTGTTATATATATGGTCCTCTGTTGGGGGAGGAAACTTATGAAGGATATTTTTTAATTTAATTTTTTTAATATTGGTAAATAGGCCTGCAACAGCAAACTAGAAGTACAACATGGTAGGTGGCATTAAGAACATACTGTAGTGTGGATATATTTCTTCTTTTTTTAACGTAATATTGACAAGTTTTATTAATATTTTTTTAAATTGTTACGTTTATAAATTTGGTACTTTAGGTACAGCCAGTATAAGACACTGAATGCGACATTTGTTAAAAAGAGCTGCTGCACTCCTATTTTTGTAAATTTTACTAACAAGTAGACTAATGTAGACATTCAATAGACAAGGTAGAGCAAGGCATCTTTAACAAAAACAAGGCACCATACTGCTAACCGAAAGGAGAAAACCTTGTTTTTCTTGTTTTTAAAAAAGAATCATGCTTTTTATGTAATATTTTAGGTTTTTTTCTTATTTCAGAACAACCAGGTTTAAGCAAAATGCTGGACGCTTTTTAAATATTGAGACTTGATCAAGTAATAAAATAAATAAAACAATTCTTTAAAAAATAAAAACGAAAAAAAACAACAAACCAAATTCCCTGAAATTCAATGTACCATCAGGGAATTTTTTATTGATATTTTGTCAATGTTGATGATGTACTGTACTACCAGTTGGTTTTCCTCTCCATTCCCTGTCACCTCATAGAATATTCTTTGTTGATCATTGTTGTATGTTAATAGTGTATAAAATGGCTATCTTGTAAGAGTGCTGTCCTGATGCTAGTGTAGTGAATTTTTCCCCCCCTCTTTCTCTCTTCCTCTTCTAGTACATATTGGTAGGTGTATCGTAATTAAGGTTAAAAATTTAGATGTAGTTATTCAGATTTAGGACCAGTAAGGATAGAACTTTCTCTTATTTAAGAAAAAAATGCTAATAATTTTGGGAAGGTTTTCCTTTTTTTTTTTCTTTCCTCTTTTCTTTGGTTTTTTTCTCTTGGTTTTTTTTTTTTTCTTTTGCTGATCTGATGCGGTTTCAACTAACCAAAGGTCTCACAATGTTAAAAATGCTGGCAAACTCCTAAGGCATTTGTAGATCCCCACCCTTGACTTTGAAAAGGGGATGTGCCATACTACCTTAAATGCTAATGCTAGATATGCAAAACTGGATTTTTTTAATTTATTTTTTAAAAGAGGGAGGCACGGTATATTAAAACGATTTTACTAAGAGAAAAAAAAAAATATTTTTTTAAGAATGCTCAGAAGAAATTGCTAATCTGTGTGAATATGTTTTAGATGTTTATATACCTTTTGAGAAGTCCCAGTGGCCCATAGCACAAATGTCGTGGAATCCGATATGTTTTGATGTGGCTACCTAGACTAAGGTTCACGTTAGTCCCCCACTCATCTAGAAATCCATTTCGAAGGGGTTTTTTCTTTCCTTTGTTCGTTCGTTTGGGGGTTTTTTGTAAATTTTTCAGCACAAAGGTGCAGCTCCACCTTTGTTTTAGTCAAGCACAGCGAGCGAAGGATCCTTACGAGGGGTATCGCCCTTTTCTTTCCAAATATCTCAGACGGACCCGCTACCCCCGGAGTGACCAAAAAGAGAGAGATTTCCATCTAGTTGTGTCAAATGGGCGCCCAAAGCACCTCCCCGGCGCGGGCAGCGCCGCGGGCAGGTTCGTCCCCTGCCCAGAGCGCCGGGCACCGCGCCGACCGTGCCGTGGGACGGGTGTACCCCGCACCCGAGGGACATTTTGAGAGGAGCTGTAGGAAGCCACAAAAGCTCGGGTACCCTCCCCCCCTTCAAAATCATAAAGTCCTCTGTGATTGGCTTGATTAAAACGAAGCCTGATCTGTCCTTTTTATTTTTTTTTTCTTCTACTTCATGAATGTTCATTTTAAGTTGAATTTGTAGCTTGGACTTTAAGGTAGCATGGCTCTCTTTGCTGTAAGTTTATTTTTTTTCCATTGTACAGCAGCGTACCGCTGGTGAATGTTACACATCTTGCTAGGCTAGTTAAACCATTGGGTAATTGTTGGTAATAACGACCTGAAAGGTGTTCGGATTTCTTTTCTTCCCTGCTCTGAAGCCTAGGATGCTGTTTTCATCTGTAGTGCGAATGAGGGCTAGCGACTCCAGCCACAGTTACCTTCTTGTTTCGTTTCTGCCATTCACTCAATGCAACATAATTGATAATAAAGCAATATAGTTTACTACATTTTTACTGAAGGCCAGCCATGGTTATGTATGATATTGCATATGAAACTGTTTACAAAAAAAAAAAAACCAACACTAACTCATAGCTGTCTTTTATGCTATGGAAATGTCTCTTGGGTGGAATTTTCTGAATTATTTTTTTTAGTGGTTTGGTTTGTTTTTTTAAGCAAAATAGTTCAAACACAAAACTGAAGTTAGTGTAAGGTGAAGAGACAGGATGCATCGAAGACACACCGGCAGATCCCGGTCTGCGCACAGACACTGTAGAGTTTCATACGTACAGAATCCAAGTCAAACCCATTGCCGTGTGCGAACACTACGTGAGGAGATTCTGTAAGCTAAGCAATACTTTAATACTGTAATAAAAATTACCAAAAAAAAAAAAAAAAAGTAGTTTGAGAAAGTAAATCCTCGTGATCGGTTCTCGGTTCCCAAACAGTCCGACTGTGTTGTCTCGAGAGAGCTCCGTGTCCGAGCAGGGTGAAGCCCCGGCAGCCTGGGGGGAAGCAGGACTCGCCCGTGCGCCCGGCTCTCTGTTCTGTACATACTCGTAACACCACGCGTGGGCTCGTGTGTCGCGTCGACCGTCGTAGGTAGCAAATCCCCGTCATTCTCTGTTGTACGAGGTCTGAACTCCATCAGTACTAGGATGCAAGTCTAAGCATTTCAGGTGGTCATAAATGTACCTAAATAAACTATGGCACAGTGGCAGGCCTAGCCCTTCCTTTTATACTTTAGTATGAACTGATGAGAACTTTGGTAGTGACTTTTTTTTTATATATATACATATATATATGTATCTATATATATCAAGCATCTTTCAGGTCTCTGTGTATGGCTTTCTAAAGCCCTGTTGTAAAATACTATGTGGATGGGGGTCTCTCACATCACAGATGTGGAAAGTATAATTTTATATTTGTATTTTCAAATAAATAAGTTTGTGAAAGGTTTCCATCCTCTACTGTGGTCCAGAAATCAATGTGTTTGTCTGACGAAAAAATACAATAAACTGTTTTGAACAGATCCGTGGAGTCCCTTTCATTGCGGGGGGGGGGGGGAAACGTTTATTCCTGGGGAGGGGGGAGCGCGCAGCCCCATCGCCCCTCGCCCCTCCTGCTCCCGGGTGGCGCGGCTGGACCGGCGCATCCCTGACCTCGTCCCTGTCCCCGTCCCCCTGCGCAGGGCTCCCAGTCCGGTCCGTCGTGCCGTGCGCTGCCGGGCACCTTTTTGGCATCGCATCCCTGCCCGGGGACCGTGTCCTTCGCTGGAGAAAGCGTCAATAAGGGGGACAGAGCAGGATTGCTCTACGGCTGCTGCCGACCCCCCCGCAGACACGTCAAATTGTCGTAAAAATAACCCGGCACAGGAAACATGAGGTAAAGGACATCGGTGACAAGTGTCACCATTTTTAATGGCTTTCATTCAACCCCGTGTTCCTAACCCGTGTCCGAGGGGTGCTCTGCAAGCCTTCCCAGAGGCGAAGAGCTTTCCTCTGCGGCTTGGAGATATTTCTGTCTAGGTACCTATCAGTGTATCTGTTTATCAATCTCGGTGTGTCTTACAGAGATACTTGGGGTGGAAAAAAAAAAAAAATCATACCTGCTTTGTCCTTCCCATCCCTTTGGGGGACTGGCTTACCTTGCCTCGGAGAGGACGGGGCAGCTGGCTGGGGGACACGGAGCAGCATGCCTTCGGAGGGAAAACAACCACCAAATTTTCTGTAAACAGCAGCAAATCCATCCATGTCCCCTCAGGGGGATGGCTGCGGGAGGAGGAGGAAGATGAGTCTGGAGGGTTTGTGTTGGTTCGCTCCACAGACCCGTTTTTCGGCTGTGCCAGCTGGCAAGGTGTCGCGGTGAAGGGCAGGAGGGTTTCCCAGCCTGGTTCCTCCTCGTCCCTCCCTAGATTTAAGGTTTCTGAGCAACTTTTACTACCTGGGAAGGCTGGACCCGGCCACCCCTGGGCCCTGCCAAGAGAGGAGAGCAAAAAACTCACCCGGGAAAGAAGGAAAACCAGCCCCAACCTCCCCGTCGGGGGCTGAGCTCCGGGTCAGCCGAGCCGGGACGTGAGCTCGTCCTCTCTGCGACGGCACAGATCCCATTCCCAGGAAGGGCGGCGGGTGGGAATATATTCCCAATCCAGTTAGATAAATTCCTCGGACACACGCTCGCTGTTTGTTTTTCTCATTAGGAGCAACATGCGTTGTCTGGCTTTCCACCCTCTTTGCAGCACAGATATTTCACCAAAGGATATTTTACTTTGGCACTTGGAGTGGACCGGAGCCAGCTTCCCCCCCCGCCTTTTATATCTTAAACATTCTCATTATTTTGCCTGGGAAGACACAAGTTCCCGCTGGGAGGTCGGGATGCGGGTTTGGGCTGGGATGGAGGGAAGCGGTCCAGCCCCACCGGCACCCACAAACCTCCAGGTCCCGGTGGGGGGGACAGCAGTGGGGGGGGGGCTCAGCTGGGAACGTGCCGGTGAAGGTCATCGCGCGGCGGGATGCAGGACGGGCTCCTCTCTGGAAAGCAGTCAACACATCAAGCCCTTAATGGGATTGATGATTAGTGGAGCACCGAGGGGAAAATTAGATTAGAAAAACAAATGAAAATAATTTCGGAAGTAGTGTTTATTCGGGGTGGAAGGAGCTTCCACTGCGAGGGCTGCAGGAAACGATTTGACTGCAATCCAGAAGAAAAGGAGCGCAGGTCTGGAGTACATTAGTGTGGTGGGAGGCCGGGAATAGCAGCCACTTAACCCTGTCATTCAGCAAACATTAGTGAATTATGAGTGTATTATATGTTGGGTTATGTGTTTTGTGAAAAGCCCGGAGGCCCGCTATATCTGCACTAAAATGTTAGCGGGGGTCTGTGTCAAAATGTAAATTTTTATACCGACTCCGGAATAAAAATAAGATTTTGTGTTCGCCTCCCAGCTACTGAAATCAAATTGCAGCCAAAATCAGAGTTGTAAAATAAGCAAAAATTTCCCTTCCCTGTCAAATTAGTGCCCCGATAAAGAAAACAAGGGATATAAATGTGATTTGCTTCCTTTCCCTCCTGTCATAAACATTTATGACCCAGCCGTAACGATGGGTTTCAGGAGGCAGCCGGGGCTCTTTGGGGTTTTGCAGCGGAACCCACGCGGCGGGTGTTGGGAAGCCCACGCCACGGCACCCACGGGGGACGGACGAGCCCCCCGCATCCCCATCTCCATCCCGTGCCCCTGCCCCAGGGACCCCAGCCCTGCGCCATGGGGGCACGGCTAAGCAGGACCCCACTACAGAGGCGGCTGTCCCGGCTGTCCCGGTGATATTTCCCGGGTTTATTAACCTGCGGCGCAGATGCAAGCACCCTCCGCCGTTTCGGCAGAGCTGTGCATCCCCCATCAGGCATCTCGAGGCTGCAGTTTGGCAGCAGAAACCAAGCCAGCATTTATTAATTACGAGCTTAAGCACTTCCTTTCATGGCTATTTACAAGGGCCTCCTAATTATTAATAAACAATAATAAAATAGAGGGGTTTTAAAGCTCATTTGTTCCGCAGAGTACTGATCCCTGTGGCAGGCACGAGCCTGGATGCCACCCGGCGCACAGCCTGAGCGCGCCGAGCACTGAAACCCTGATTATAATGATGCCGTGTCCCTCCCCCCCCCAAAAAAAACCACCCTTTATACTAGTCTGCATTCAATTATTTTAAATATCATAACACATGAACAATTACAGCAGGCTCCACATTTCGAGGGTGCCTGGCTGCGGTTTTCCATTGGTCATGAGGTGGTGGCAGCTCCTGTGTATAGAGAGATACTTGTAATTCATTAGCTGTTTGCAAAGGGCACCGATACTTGACTTCATTTCTGAATCAGTCGAAGGCTGATTTCCCTGCTATTTACCTCCATGGCAGCGGCTGTAATTAGCGGCGGCGCAGGCTCCCACGGGCCAGGCTGGCGTCTGCCGCTCGCATCCGCTGCTCGGTAATTTCTTGTCTGGAGGGCGAACAAAGAAAATTAAAGTTTCTTTTTGGTATGAGTGAAAGAGCCCGGTCCTTGAAGCCCTTTTTCCCAGGGTGGCAGCGAGCGCGGGTCACCAAACCCCACGCACCCGGCTTGACCTTACCAATATTAAAAACTAAACCACGACGGGGTCGGGGCTGGCGATGCTCGGCCGCGTTCCCATCCACTGCCGCTTTTCCTGCAGGAGCAGCCGGCGCGGCCCCACAGCCGCAGATCCTGGGGACCATCCGAGGTCCCGGTGCGGAGCCGGTGGCGGTGACGGTGACGGTGTCCAGCCCGCACCCCGCTGCTGCCGTTGGGTGCTAATTGCCGTGACATATTGAGTGGCACTTGCCCAGGGAGCGGGCGAGAGGAGCCTGCGCACCGCTCCTGCTCCCTAATAATTACTGATTAAAAACTAGTTAAAAAGGCAATGAAGACTGAAACGTGCATTAACCGAATGACCCCCGTCTCGAGCCAGCCGCCGAGAGACGGGAGCGATTACAAAATCGTCACTCGCAGCATCTCCAAACACTTAACAGCGGCTTGAATTTCCCCGGGATTTATGGTGATGCTGGGAGGCTCGGCCGCACCGCGGCTCTCCCACCCACCGTGCTCCGCCGTGCCGGGGCATCGTGGCAGGAGCCGGGGGCCAGGGAGTCTCTGCGTTCAACCCGCGCCGTTAAACCCTTCGCCGCCTTGTTTTCTAAGCAGGCAAGGGCACGGTGAGCGGTGTTAATCGTTCACCTGGGCAGGAGCAGGCTGTGCATCCCGCTGCGTGCATCCTCCGGGGGGACTGCGCTCCTTACAGCTCAGAATTTCACCGCTAACCTACCCCCCCCCCCAAACCAGGGGCTGGGGTGCCCGTATGGGTACCGCCGGCTGATTCGGGGTGATCACCTCTGCCGCCACTTCGGGGCACCTCGGGGCCTTTCTTCCCACCAGCGTTCGGTCTTTTGATTTCCACTAATCTGAAGCACAGCAGTGAGAGAGACCTAAAGAGCTCTCACGTGGTAAGCGTGCAATCGGATGGAGTTTAAATAAAACTGGGGGGGGTGCACAGCCGAAGGAGGGCTCTGGCCCTCGTTGCTCCATGGGATGCACACATGGTCCTGGAAATCCCTGTGCCCAGGGCAGCGCTGCCCGGGCTCCCTCCTCCTGTCCCGGCCACATCCCGGGGCAGGGAGGGAGGCAAAGCCCTGTAATGAAAAACCAACTCGACCGTGAGCTTCAACGGGTAATAACAGCTTCGTCCCCAGCTCCAGGCTGCCACGGAACCGAGGTGGCGTTGGCCGAGGATTCAGGAGAACAAGCGAGGTGGGAAGGGCACTGCCACCTGCCCCTCAACGGGAAAATAAAGAGAGAGGCAGTTGCTGTTATTTCTTACACTGTAATTTAAAAAAGTCTACTGTGTGGTTTGGCAAATTGGACAAAATGAGCCTCCTTTCTTCTCCAGCTCATCCATCGGCACCTCGTGTGCAGTGGCTGTGCCAGCCACCCCAGCGCAGGGACCGGCCGCGGGGAAGAGTGCTTTCCAGAAAGAGTCTGAATTAAAACAGTTTTTCCTTCCCGACTACTGTACTTCACTCACGGCTCCTGACAGCTTTGAAAAGGGGCCCAGTTGAATGCATCATTTCATATTGATTTGGGGTTTTTCTTCCCTGCCCTGGCAGCTTTGCACCAAAGGGGTTTCCAAGCGTTGCCGCAAGAAAGGCCACGCTCACCCTGCAAAGCCCCGCGGCAGGCTGCTCCGCAGCCCTCCCTCTTCCCCATCTTCCCCGAGTGTCCCCGGAGCCGTGGCGGTGGGACCAGTGGTTTCTCCTACACCTCAGGTCCACCAGCTTTAATTCCTCCCGCAGCAACCCAGCCTGCACGCCCGCCTCGCCAGGGCGATGCTCCTCCCCGGGCTCCCCGCGCTCCTTTGCACCCAACTTTTTCAAGCCCACTCATCACAAAAGAAGAAGGCTTCTGCTTGTACGTGCTTAAGCAGCTGCCTCTTTGACCGTGCCTTGGAGCAAGCGAGTTTGAATCAAAAAATATTTAGCGTACATCGCTCGCCCACCTCCCTCCAGAGCCAGGGGACCCCCCAGCCCCATTTTGCAGAGATGCCCGTTGCACGGCCAGCCCCAGCACTTCCCTCACCCCCCCAATCCCTCCAGCATGGCCAGGGCTGTCCCCCCGGACCGGCTGGGGCACTGGTGCCCTTCCAGCCCTGTGACCCCCTTCTGCCTGCTGGCTCTGTCACCTCCTGTGTCCAAAGAGCACCTAGCACTTGGGGACACAGATGCAACATAAACATTAGCAAGAATAAAAAGTACTTTTGCCTTTTTTTAAGCCTGCGGTGCATTTGAGCCACTAATAAAACTGCTTAGGATTTATACAGGGCTTTGCATCTTCAAAGCAAGGCAGTATTTTGTTCCTCCTCAGCCCCTTTCATCCAAAGATCCAAAGTGCTTCCCCACCGTTCTTTCACCACCTTTTGATGGGTGGGGAATTCCTCCCTTTTATCTTGAAAGAGCGAGCCCGGTCGGGGCTACGGGCTCCAAACCCTCCCAATCGCCTGCAGTGGAGCCGGAGCCACATCCCATCCCTGTCCCTGTCCCCCTGTTCTCTGCCCCAAAACACAGCACCCAGGCAAAGGGTGCCTGAGCTGAGATGCTCAAGTGATGTGAGCACCCCAGAGGGATGCAGCACCCAGAGCCGGGCTCAGCATCACTGCCCAGACACCGGGCTCGAGCTGCCGGTGAACCCCCCCCCCAACACCGGGGGGCTCGGGGCACAGGTGGCCGCTGGGGCATTAATAACCCGATGCTGACAGCACACTCCGGTCCGAAGGGCACGCGTCCGAGCTGTCAATATTGATAGTCGTGACACTGTGTAAATGCAACCTCTCCGCTTTATGCCGCGCTGGCCCTATCGATCGGCGCGTGCGGCAGCGCCGGGAATATCCCAGGAGCGGGGACATTAGTAGGTCAGACAGAGGAAGGTCACCGAGGCAGCCCAGCCCCGGCAAGAACCGTAACCCTTTGCTGCACCGGCAGCCTTGGAGCCCAACCGAGGGTCCTCCTGGCAGCTCGTGGTGAAAAGCCTGCCCTGCACACCCCCCTGCGCACTGCGGTTTGCATCAATCAAAATAAAACTAGGTCCCAAATGCAGCCCGTAGCAAGCGGGGAGAGGAAGGTGTTCCACCCCAAGCCTTCGGAGACCGTGCTGAACAATACTCTGCCATTAGCAATCAGCATATCGGCGCGGCATCGCGGCCCGCTTCATAGAAAATCAAGAGGCAAAATAATTGAGTCAATAGTGATACGAAAGGATTGCTCCTTCAGCCCTATTCTTGTGCTAACAATTCTTTGGCAGGGCTGAAAATTCAAAAGCTCGGGGAATCAAAAAAGAATTGATTTGATTCAGAGCTTCAGCTCGGGCTGTATTTAACACATCATTTTTGCTTGCTCTACATATAATAGAAACTGTTTGAAGGCAGAAGAGCTGCCTTCTGCAGCGGAGAGACAGGGGAGAGCAGGAAGCATGGGGGCAGCGGAATATTCTCGATTTGCTGCTTTTTGAAGAGCGGCTGGACCCGCAGACAGCTGACGGACCCTCCCCAGCAGTGACACCCTCAGGCTCCGAGCCCCCCAAGCGTCCCCCGGCGCTGGCATCTGTTGAGTCCAGCTGGGCCGGTGGGTAAAACAGGACCAGAGAAAATTAAGGGAAGCAAGTAGTGATGCGGATCGGTGCTCCGTGTCCTCTCTGCTTCACCGGAGCTGGCGCCGCTTCCATCCATCAGGCTCAAGGGCAGCTGCTGCGGTTTAAGGGCGCAGGACGCGACGCCGGGGACGTTTCCCCTTGCGAGAAGGCAGAAGGTGCCTTTTGATCCCTCCCTTACTCAGGCCCTGGCACGGGGTCACAAACACCTTCCCCCTCGCAACCAAGCGGCGACAACCAAAAATGCATGACTCCTACCCAAACGGGTGGCGACGCATTTATGCCAGTGCAGGCTCGAGCTCCCCAGCAGGTCGGTGGGGGCTGCAGCACCGGTCCCCGTTTCCTTCTCCCTTCCCAAACCACCACCTCTCCTGATGGCAGCAGCCATCACCCAGCACCGTGAAAAAGTGGCAGGGGCCAAACCAGGCTTCATTTAACACAAATGGAGGAGGCGCGTACCCCCACACCCAGACAAAGGAGTTGCAAAGCACCTCTCTGCCCAGGAGGGATGGGATGGGATGGGATGGGATGGGATGGGTGCTGCCCGGGACCCTGCAGCATCCCCACGGGAGCATGGCATGCCGCACATTGCTCCCCAGAAAAAAACTTTCTGAGTTAAACTCTTTGCGCTGGGAAGTACCTCTGACAATTATCTACTTTTTGGCAAACACCCAAACATATTTTCTTGACAGCTGAAATCTTTTTTGGAAGCCCTTCGTCCCCTGCTTTTTATCTATGAAAAGGGGCACAAAAAACGCATCCTGCTCCTGCATCCCGCCCGCACCCCAGTTACAGCAAAGATGAACCAGCAAGTGTGCAATTGCCCTGGATTCCACAAAACAGGATGGCAATGACCACTTGGAGAGGTCCAGCAACAAGAACAACCACCGCAATCCCCTACCCAAGGCTGTGCATGTACAAAACACACACATGCATCTTGGAGAAGGCGTTAGAACATCAGCAGCACCAAGGCAGTTCGGAAAATCCAGTCTTAAGCACTTTCAGAAAAATCTAAAGTAACTGCAGAATAAAAACCAGTACCAAACACCCCGGGCAGGGAAAGGGGCAAATGCTGAAACCATCCCAGCAAAGCACATTTCTCTGCTCACCATGTTGCACATAAAGGTCTTTAAATTCTCTGTGCAGGAGCCCCTGCCCCCTTAAGGCCATTATACCCCTAACGCAGCCCGCGGACACCCAAACCACCACCCAGGCAGCTGATTTGATGTGTTGACGAGCAAGTCATGTTGCTATAATAAGAAGTGTTTATTTGAATAATAAGGTCAGGGAGTTAAGTAGTTGGTATTCCACTCATATGAAGCAGTTTGCACAGTGTCACTAATAATTAAAGGGGTTTTTTGACTAATCTAGTTGCTATTCCTAAATATACTCTACTCTGTTCAAGAAACTCATCAAAGCAGCGAAGTGATCTTCGAGGTTATTAATCTCCTTTGCTCCACAGCTGGAGCAAATTTATTTGCTTGAATTAGCATGTAATAAACTTATAATAAAGCTGCCATATCCCTCGCTTTAGAGATATAGTTTGTGTAATGGGTAGTTAAATCTAGGTAATGTAGCAATAGTCTTTAGGCTCAGAGATCAGAGGAAAGAAAAAAAGAAGTGTATTGCTGTGTTATCCCCAGTGCTGGGGTTGCAATGGGATTTCTTCCAGGTCAGGCTGCCAGGAAAAGTCAGCCTTGTTAGAGACTGCCAGAGGGAGAAGGGGGAAGAGTTTTCCCAGTGGGAATTCCTGGCTTTGGCACGGAGGCAGCATTGCTCCAGCCCCCATCACCCGACGCTCCTGGGCACCTGCAGGAGAAGCTGCTGGACCCCACCAGTGACCCCCAGAGAAACGGAGCTCAGTGACACCGCAAACCCAGCCGGGTGTCCCAGCATCCCGTTCAGTCTCCTCTCAACCAGAAAACCAGGAAGATTTGAGAACTATTTAGCAACTTGCTCAATATTGCGAAGGAGGGATCCCCCGCAAACAGGCAGGTACCTTCCCCAGCCGCAAAAGGAGGATTAGCCCCCAAAAAGGCATCCTCAGGGCTGGCAGCGAGGGGCAAAGCCCTGGGCACAGCACCCGCCGTGCAAAGACCTGCTGGAGCGGCAGCGGGTGCTCGGGTTGGCACCAAACCCGCTAACGCCAGCAGGACGCATGGAGATGGAATGTTTTGAATGGGGCTGAACTTGGCGCAGGGTGTCTAAGTAAGAGGAATTAATTTGCTTCAGTTCACTAAGTTGAGCCTTTATAGGTTGCAGTTTCCCTCAAACAATAAATCCTCTCGCTGCTTCTTCCTGCGTAACACTTGCTGCACGATCTTTCAATAATAAGAAATGGGCAGATGTAGACTAATGTGGGTAGATATCAAAGTTCAGCTGCAGAGGGAAGGTTGGCCCCCACCTTTTCTCCTCAGAGGTTATTATTCACAGAGCCTGGGCAGTAAATAATTTTTCTCTCTCTCCATTTTAGCCCTTTTCCGTTTTTGCTAGAGCTGTTTTGTGCTGGAGAAGGGCCTGGGCATTAGCCAGAGGTGTCAGAGGTGTTAGACAAGGTATTAAGGAGGTGTCAATTTTGAAATAGCTGGGATTACAGAAAAGTCTAAATAAGGTGTAAAATAAAACCAAAGGTGATAAAGTCGTTGATAAGAAAAGCTGGAGGAAAATAGGAGTGCAATTATTTTTCATCCTGGTTGTTCACTCTCGCAGTGCATTATCTGTGGCTTTGCAAAGACTTAAGTAAGATTTTTTTCCGGTATATGGTATTCTCTCCCAGCAGTGCTGCGGCTCGCTGATGCTTGAACGGCAGCAGAGCAGCCGGCACCTCCACACAAACCCACAGGCACCGCGCTGGAGCACTGTGTGCTGAGGAGATGCTAACGGGCTGCGGTTTCCCAGTAAGCCATACTGGGTTTTTGGAGGAGGCTGCCCGAACTGGACTTGTCCTGGCTTTCTTACACAGCAATCCAGCCAGACAAGCAGTGTCTGACAGTATATGAAATAAGGATGTGAAATTCCCACACCCGCTTTTGCCAAACCTCGGCTGCCCCATCTACATGTTCATAGACTGTCTCAGGTTTGAAATTAATACTCATTCCAGGCAGATTTCCCTGCTTTTCAGGTCTTAGGAAAGATCCCATCCAGATTAGCTGGCTGTGGTTCCACAGGGAGCAAAGCCCAGCATCTACCCAGTGATTTCAGGCCATATTTTTGCACTCCATCATTTATTTGCCTGTACAAGGCTCCTGTGGATGATCAGTTGGAATTGCTGATGTTTCTCTTCACTCCTCCTAATTAACAAGTTTTAAATTCATAGCTTTTAAAATAATAAGCACTGGAGCATCTGTTCATTATATTCTCCAGGATGGATGCCCCTTCCCAAACACCATATGAGTTTCAAGAAGCACTGAATTCCCCTTCCCCCCAAAAATATCGGTGTTACCCTGGGGAAGGTCTCCAGCATTAACCCGAGGCACTTTGTGCCTTTTGCCCTTCTCCATAGCTTGACATTCCCCACTTGCTTCCCCGCAGCAGAAGGCTGGGTCGGCACCCACCCCTCCACGGAGCAGGATGCTGCCCACCCAAAAATAACACTTACAAGCTTCTGCAGAGCTGACAAGGCCAGGGAGGCACCAGGACCACATCCCTCCTCCTGCCCCACCACGCGTCGGATGCAGGTTTCGCTCCTCTTCCCAAATCCCACGACAGCCTTTGGCTGGGCTGCTGCCCTCCCCAGAACAGCGCATCCCATCGGAGCGATGGGACCCCCCTGTGCACATCCAACCCCAGCACCCAGGCAGCCCTGGGGTCCCAGGGAGACCCAGGCGAGGGGTCCCTCCCTGCCAGCCCACACACATCCATTCCACACACCCCACCGACTTTCTCCCCAGGCAAAGCAGCCTCAACAGCCACCTCCTCTCCAAACGCGCTACCACGCTGCTGAAACACCCAGAAATCTCCCAGGCAGGGAAAGCTGAGCATTCAACAGTTGGAAAAAACATGTATTTGTTATTAAAACTACCTCCAGTCGCACATTTCTTTCCGTCTGACACATGCTTTTATGGCTCCACTGACACCCTTTTCCACCCAGAACTTAAATATACCACCAGGACACTTCAATGTCTATTTGCAAGACCGCTGCCCCAGCCGCAGCAGAGGCTGGCCCACAGCCTGACCTGCCCTCCGCTTCATCACCCCTCAACCTGAAATGGAAACGGTTCAGTGCATCTCAGGAAAGGCTCAGCATCTTTGAAGCCAGAGGTTTATGTTCTTCAGAGAGAGAGGGACTGGGATGCAAAGCCGTGTTAAATGCTTGCCTTGCCCCAGGGCTCGGCCGTGGGGACGCTGGAAGGGCTTACCTGGTAAAGTGAAGAAAAGCATCTGCTATAAATATTGCCACAGCAAAGCTCAGCCTTTGCCCAAGAAGATGCGAGGAAGTCAAACAATCCATCACTGAGGGGTTTCACCTTGGCTCTGCCCTCTGAAGGCCAAGTGCAGGGCTGGCCTTGCCGCTCCAGTGCTCTCCCAGTGTGGAGGACCCCCGACCAGTGGCAGCGATGGACCCCCAGACCAACCCTGCGGAGAAATGCACATTATTGCAGAAGGGAGGGGAAACGTCTTAAGGAGAGACATGCTGAGCAACAGAAATTATTCAGTTACTGCATGTCAAAGGGCAATTATTTAGTTTCCATGTCGTCTCTGGCATCTGAAGTCCCCTCTTTATTAAGAGCGCTTGGCCCGCTGCAGTTTAGCTGCATCAGCTCGTCACTTTGGGGGTCCTTCAGACACCCTCATTCGAGTGAGCTCAGGCGATACAGCCCCGCTTGCCCTTCCCAAAGTGCCTCCATCAAGGGTTGGTCACGTCCACCCCCAGCCCAGGGACCTGCCCAGCTTTTCGGGGACCGTGGCTGCACTCACATCAGCGCTGGGTCAAGACACAGGTCTCAGAGCGCCCAGTGGGTTTTGCGTTGCGGTAACAGGGGATCCAGCACTTGGGGCTGAGCATCTCATCGTGGCGGAGCCATCCCAGCCCCGAGGAGCTCACCACCCAAGCAGAAGATGCCCAAGGACGGGTTTCACCACACGCTGCCGCCAACGGCCAAAGGAATTTGATTTTCGCGGCAGCTGGAAGAGGGAGGACTCGCAGCTCTCCCGCCTGCCACGGGCTTGCTGTTTGACCTCAGAAAGACCACCGCCTCACCTTCGCCTCTTCGGTGTCCGAACCAAACCCCTTCATCCTCAGCCAGAGGATGGGCAGAGCCCTCGCCCCGCAGCGACCTGCTGCAAGGGGACATCCCTGACCTTACTGGGGAGCTGCCCACCCGCCAGCCCCCTCCTCTGCCGGTCCTTATCCAGGGACCGAAGGGGCCGTGCCGGGGAGGACGCCTGGGCTCTGGAGGCTTTTGACCTTCGCAGGACACGTGCTGTCACGCGGTGGAGAGCGCAGCCCTCGCCACCGGAGCCACAGCCCAGTATTGTCTGGGCTGGGAAAATACGGGTATTTGAAGAGGAGGGTGTTGGCGAGGGCCGGTCTCTGCCTGGCTGTCAAATCCAGCTGTCACGGCGAAGGGACTCACCTTCTCCGGCAAGAACACATCAATCATCCTGACAGCCCTTAATCAGGCAGAAGGAGCTTGCTCAGAGGCTCGGCAGAGGATGGAGGGCGCGTGCTTCCCCCCCAACCCTCCCCGAAGGCAGGCAGCAAATTGTGTAGGGAGAAAAAAAATAATGCAAGAAATGATTCCGGATGGCAAATCAACAAATTAGCCTTGATTACTATCCGGGTCTCAAAAACCTTCTTTTTCTCATGCTCGTCAGCTCTATCTGCCGAACCATTTTGCTCCTGCAGCGTTTATTCCCGCGCCGGGCGGCTGGAGCTCGGTGCAGCATCCCATGGGGGGACCACCCCCAGGGTCCCAGGCAGGGGGTCCCCACAGTGCTCCCGTGGGACCCTCCTCCGGCAGCTGGAGGCTCAGCGGGGCCACCCACAAGGACGGAGGTGCCTTTTGAGGAACCGAAATGGTGCAGGAGGATGCAATGGTAGAGCTCCGCCAAGACTCCTCGACTCTGGGCTTTGAAACTAGCAGCCCTTTGTGGAAGATAAAAACCAAAATGAGGGGTTTTTTTCAGTAAAAATGCAGAGGAATAGTTCTAGCGAGGGAAAAAAAAAAAGTTATTTAAAAACACGTTCATCTGCAATTCTTCCGCTGCCTTGAAGTGTTATTAACTGATTGGGTTTCATCACAACTTACTCGGCTGCCGCGGAGGCTGATTGTCCCATATTTGCATTTCTCTTGGACAAGCAGCTCTGCCGAGCTCCCACGCTCCCGGCCCCCCCCGCACGGCGGGCACGGGGCCGTGCTCCCCAGCCCGAGCCCCGCTCCTGCGCTCTGCGCCCAGGGACGGCAGCGGGAGCTGAGCTCCGTCCTACCACAGCTACGCCGTCAGGAATATTTCCATAAGGATTCCCAGGGTCTGTGGCCATCCGGGGGTGCCGTCGCCCAGGGCTCCCCCCTCGCTCGCAGCCCGGGAGCTGGGAAGCAGCAGCATTTGAGACGTGAACTTTTTGGAGTTAATTTGTTTTGATTCTTTTAAATGGCACAAAACTGCCAGGCAGGCTGACATCAACAGTGAAGGCGTTTTAAAAAATGGATGAATACAACCAGTAGATGGATGTGCTGGTCAAGTACAACCCGGGCGAGATCAGGTACATGAGCTTAGCGTACCTTCCCTGGTTATAGTCTTCATTAATAACGTCTTTACTCTGAAACTATTTCCATCATCGCAGCTTTGCAATATATGCCACAACGCAGCGCACCGCATCCTGCTGCTATTTCAATCTTCTTACAGAGTAAGCAGCAAAATAAGTGAGATTAAAAACCAACAGAAATGAACAGCCTTCAATTTACTGGGGGGGGGTGGGTGGGTGAGTTATTAAAGCATATGTTACACACTAAGATCCCGGGCAGAGGAGAGGCAGGAGGGGATGGGAGCGGGCTGCCATGGGAAGGCAGCAGAGGCACCGCCAGCCCCACGGGCACCGCAGCACCTCCCGGGACCCACCGGGTCTGGTGGGCTCATTGCGTGGCAGCCATTAGAGGGGTGACATTAAATAACATGAGCAACCTGAGGCAGGTGCCCACTGGAGGGGTTGGAGACCCGTCGGTCTGATGGGACCGTGCCGAGTGCAGGGAGGGGCTGCCGGGAGCATCCCAAACCTGAACCCCCCGGTGCTGCACCCCCCAGCCCCAGCAGCTTCTGCTGCAGCCCCAGCTCCAGAGGAAACAAGATCAGACACGTAATAAATCTGTGCTTCGCTCCGCTCGTCCATCAAACCCCATCTCCTTTTCCATCTCCAGATCTACGGAGGGAAAGTATTTGCGCGCGGAGAGCGTAGGTGCCGGTTGGGCAGGCATGAAGCCCAGCCGCTTCCCAGCACGGTGCACGGCCCCTGTTGCCACCCAGAACCGTCACCACCACCTCTTACTGGGGAAACCTGAGTTTTGTAGACCGAGGGCAGCAGCGACGTGTCGCAAGTGCTGCTGATTGCAGGCAGCGCATGCCCAAGGCAGCTCTTCAGCACTTCGGGGTGGTGTAAAAGCTCATTGAGATGTCACAGCTCCTCTCCCAGGGTCCCCAGGGATGCCGCTTTCATTACCCAGCACTGGAAACTGTCTTGGCTTTTCAGACAAGAGGTGCTAGGAAAAAAAAACCCAAGTTACTATTAAAAAAGGCCAAGGAAGTGACTTGTTTGTCCAGGTCCGCGTTAGCCAGGTCTCACGTGCGCCACGTGAACCGCTCCGTCGCGGCACACGTGTCCCCAACTCCGCCAGCCCGGCAGCGTGTGACCCGCCACGGGCTGGGGTCGTCCCCCAGCGCGTCCCCAGCGCCCCCCACCCTCGCACACGCCACGCGGTGGAGGGAAGCGGCAATATTAAGTGGCTGATTTACATAGTAATCTGCAAGGGGAGAGATGTTCGGGGCCGCAGCTCAGCCTTAATCATAACACTTGTCATATTTGTGCTTCCATTTGAGGGGGGAGGAGAAGGGGAAATAAGTCCTTATTATTTTGCACACGCTATTTTGTAGGAAAGCAAGGACTTGCTGCAGCAAATTGGACCCAGCATCCACCAGCATGACCCCCACTGATGCCTGGATCCCAACAGCCCCCCCCAGCACCACTGCTGCCCGTGGCATTCAAGACCGACCCCATGGGGGGTCCCACCACCACCACCTCTGCAGTGGGGTTCTCATCCTTCTGCCCCTGCACCCCTCCTGGACACCCCCAGCCCCCCGGGGCGGAGGAGCAGTGCAGCCCAGCCAGGGTATGTAAGCAGCAAGGGGGGGGCTGAGCAGAAAATTGCCAACGTTAAAGTTTTCAATAAAATGGCTGGTGTCATCGCACGGTCACAGGGACGGGCAGCTGAGGTTGCACCCATGGGTGCCCCCGCTCTCCTCACCAACACCTCACCGACGCACCGTTTTTTTTTTTTTTTGAAACATAAAAACATTCATATTTATGAACAGCGCTGTCACTACCATAGGTTGTGCTCCTTTTCCATATATGTCACAAGCTGTTTTCATTTAATTACACAAAATTGAGCAAAGTCATAGAAGAATAGTTAAATAAAGGGGAGGAAGGGAAGTTAATTTCTCCCCATCATATAAGCAATTGCAAGAGTTTCCTTCTCCTTGCAAGGGCTGCAGAGATGGGTTAAATTCAGGGCCAGATCCGTGGTCGCCTCAAGAGGAAGGGAATAAATCTGCTCACCACCCACCAGCACCGCCAGCCCCACACCAAAAGCCTGGGGTCACCCTTGGGCTCTGCGATGCTAAGCTAAGAAACAATAAATTTAAAAGCTGCTGTTTTGCCTTTCTAACCGCAAAGGGGTGCAGAGTGGCTCGGCCGTTGCGGGTGAAATCTGAATTTCAGGCAAAGCACCGCAGCTCCAGGAGCCGGTGCCTACGGCAGAGCCGGCACCGAGGCACACGGCACAGCACCGGGTCCTGGCTTCCCTTGAGCCCCGGTGCAGGGCACGCTCTCCTCCCAGGGACTCAGGACCAAACCTGAGGGACCCAAGAAGCGATGGGTGCCTGCGGGTGCAGCCCAGGGACATCAGCAAGGCGGGAGCCACCACCTCGTCCTGCTTCTGGCCCTTAACGATCCGGGCTGTGCAGTTTCTTTTTCTCATTTAAGCCTGAATTGATTTTACATAGACAAGCGCACGGGGAGCTCTGGCCGCATACGCGCCCCTGGCCGCTTTGGTTTCAGCGGAGCCATCCTTCACAGCTCCAGCCCATAAACCGAAGAGTCCCCGCACTCAATCCCATGGCCCAGGTGCTCTCGTGATTGCTGCATTTGCAACCTGAATCAACGCAGATCAGCTATTTCAAACCTGTCAGCTCTTATTAATGTAGCTTGCAGCATGAGCAAACCAAGATAAAACAGCAATTTCATTAGTCTCTATGTGCGCACGTATTGCGTGCATGCATAATGTCCCACCCCGGCCTCGTTGTGTTGGGAGATTAATAGATCACAGCCAGAATTTGGGGCTGGGGGAGAGAACCCAGCCTGGTTCCCAAGGGCTGGGACTGCAGCATCCCCGAGCAGGCAAGCGGCACAGCACCGGGGAGGCTCTGCAGGGCACCTGAGCCCGGTGTAGGTCGTGGAGTCTCACCTGGAGACAAGTATTAACCTCCCAAAATAGGGAGCATCGATGCCCGTGCTGCAGGGGTATGCGCAGGGGGATATCCCACCAGCCTGGAGCACGCCGGCACGGCCAGCACGCACCGGGCACGCCGTGAGGCTCTGCTTCCCAAAACGGCTTTGGGTCTTGGACCCCGGTAAAAGGGCAAATCCCGAAAGGGAGCCGAGCTGCATCCCTGCCACCGCCAGCACCAGCTGCCTGAGCCCCATCAGCCCAGCCCAGCGCTGAACGAGCAAGCGGGGTGATTAATATTGAACATAAACAAACAAAAGAATTGAAAAGTCAACAGTTTAGGGGAAGAGAGGGCTGCAGCAGGCCCCGCAGTCCTAAGGATTATTTTAAATGTACGAAATGCTGTCTCTCTAAATAATCAAACTCTACTGCTGTGACTCGGAAATTGCCACCTACGGCTAATGCTCCAATTTTAAATGCATCCTCAAGTCAATCTTTGTAAATTCCACATTAAATATTGATCAACCCCGGAGAGGGCTAATACCGCGTGTTTAGCATAGATGTGCCAAATTCAAACAGCAGCGGCTGAGCCTAAACGCTTGCCCGCATCCCATCCCAGGCCACGGTGACCGTCACAGCAATTGCTCCACACCAGGGAGGTACTGAGTGGGGGCAGAGAGGGGTCTCGACGGCGCTTCACAGCACAGGTGGGACCCCGGTCCTGGTCAAACAGCTCTGCATTTAATTGGTTTTCACAGAATAATTACAATAGCAATAACAACAAGAAAAATACCATATTGGTGATGGAAAAGACAGCGATCATCACAGGCAAGCGGAGGAGAAATTACGAACATGTTCATCACGCTGCCAACAAGAGCAGAAACCTCTCGGGCCAGCGACCGGGAGCACCCGCAGCCCCCATCCCAATGGGAAGCCAATCTGCCCGGTGCTGAGCCGTGACCCCAGAGCAAGGTGCTGTAACCAAAGGGCAGGACCAGCCGCTTTGACATTGCTCCTGGTTTTTCCTCTTGGGGTCAGGGCTGCACGGGACCCCCAGGACCTTCGAGGGGGTGTTTGCCGTGTGGAGACCAAGCGTCCCCTCCTGCCAACCCCCCCGCCGGGCGCTGGGGATATATTCCAGCGTTCCCACGCTCGGGAGCACGCTGGCTCTGTTCTCCCAGACTGCATCCTCAAGGTCAGCCCTGCATTAGAAGTCCAGGGAAGGTTTCAGCCGCCTCTGAAGGTAAGAGACTTTATTTCCCCTACATTTTTGAGAATTTTCTTACCTTCTTCGTAACCGGCACCCACAGCCACTGAAAATATCACCGCAATGGAAATACAGACATTAATATCTGTGCACACACAGACATTGTGTGCAAACATTAACAACTCAGCCCCGCCGTCGAGGCTGTCTTCATGGGCAATGAGAACATCAGAAATGCTGTGCTGGACTGAACATGTGGCCTGTCCAGTCCAGAAGTGGGACTTACCGAGGGGAAGCCAAATTCAGTGAGGGCAATGAAGAGACTTCCACTGATCCCAGCAGGCCAGAGATGACACCCATATAAAATTCCCCGTCTCGTCCGGAGACTCTAGAAAGAGAACCAGTGTCATTTTTCCTTCCACTTCTTCAGATGCCACCTGTCAGGACCTGTGAATCTCGCTGGCTGGGTTGTTCTGGGAAAGGTTGCTGCGGCCCCACGCACAGCACCGGAGTAACAGCAGTGCCACCAAACAGCCCCATTTTCCTGCGGGTTACGTGGGGATGTTGCCATCTCCATGAGGATGGATGACCGCGATGCCACGTCTTGGTGATGCTTCATCCCACCAGGTTCCCAAATTCACACTGTAACTGAGGGGCTCACAAGGGTGAGGTCTGAGCCGCAACATTTCCAGTGACCCCATTGAGAAAGGGTTTAAGGAAAACACGGTTGTTGGGAAATGATCCCTTTTATTTCTGAATTCCCAAACATCACGCGTATATATGCCTGGGGTATTATGAAAATCGTACTTGAAACCCAGATTCAAACTCCATTCCCAACCACTCATATAAAATTTTCATTACAGATTACTGCCCTGTAGTGGAACAGAGGGCAACTTTATTAGAAGATGCAGCACAGCAGCCTGGCAGCAGGAGAATGAGCCAGTCGACAGCTACAGATATTCCTCTGCGAGATACAGCAGAGTGTTGGAAATGAAACAGATTATATAAAAAAGTAATTCAGAGCAATTTCTAGTAAAGCGTCAAAGAACCATATAATTCAACATTTATATAGACAAGGCTTCAAGGGAACTCTTAAAAAAAAAAAAAAAAAAAAGGACTGGAGGTAATGGTAAGAAACTCTGGCTTGATTTTGTCCCCTTTTTTTTTATTTCTTGTTTAATCAGCCCTGCTGGTTGGTGCCATCCTTGGCCTCCAGCAGCACCCTGCAGGAAAGGTCCCAGCTCTCAGTGCCTGTTTGGCTGCTGCTGCTGCCTCCCCTCCTCTTCCTCCCCCTTGCTCCCTACCTGACACTTTAGCCAGCCAGGCAGTAATGTCTTTGTGTACAAGCCAGGGAGGGGGCATGATCTTCCCCAAATGTGCCCACATGCAATTTTCCTCTTCCTCATCTTCCCTCCCTCATTTATCGTGCTATAAAAAGAACAGAAGAAAAGACAATCCTTTTTCTCCGTGATTAATTAAGGCCAAAGCAGGACCCCGAGGCGCGGAGCAGCGGCGATACCTGTATCATTTCCAAGGTGCTGCAGCTGCGACAACGCGCTGCAGCCCCGTGACTTTCCCCGGCTGTCGTTTGTCATCGCCTGACACTGATAAAGAGCTTCTCCAGCTCTCTGTCTTTGCGAGGGAACATAACCATACCAAAGCTGCTTGGATCATCCTTTTGCAAACTAGATCTGCCGCATTTTCTGGCCTAGTTTCCTTTCCGATCTCAAACTCTTGTTCTTTCCCTCCGTGAGCCCCTGCACCGACACGCACCGGCCCAGCCCACCCCGGACCTCGACGCTCCTCCAGCACCCAGGGCTTAAAAGCTCTTGGGAGATGGTAAGGGGTCACTCAGCTTCCGCATTGCTCAGCACAACAGATCTTTGCAAAACTCAGATTAACGTAGTGCATCAGCCACGGACACGCTCCCGCATTTTAACTGCAGCACGCAGGATGCCTCCGGGGCACCCGCGCGCTCGCTGCCCGCGGTGGGATGCAGGCTGCCCTCCGCACGTCGTCGCCCACGGTGGGATGCGCGCCGCCCTCCGTACATCGAGCGCGACTTCTGCAAGCAAAAGTTCAAAAAGTCCACCGGTGTTGGGGGCTGGCGTGAGGACCACCGCCTGTGAGCTTCGCCTTCTCTGCGGCAGGGGAGAGAGCGGTGGTTTGACACAGAGTGGAAAACAAGTGGCCCGAGCAGACCAGCTCTGCAGCCCTACCTTGGTGTTAGGGTGGGTGACACAGGGTGAAATCTCCTCGTAGCCCAGGAGAAGACGAGGTCTGCATACCGGCACCCACCAGGAGTGGCTCGGCCGGCAGCTCAGCAGATCACCGTTTACAGCAATTTGTGTTACGCAGGTCCAGGCATCTCCGTCCAGCTCACCTGGGTGACGTGGGGTGCTGAAAGCTCCTCTGATGAGTCAGGAGCCAGCAGGGATTCCTGGTCGGGCAGCAAGGTTACACCATGCGATCTGCTGGAAGAGTTACAGATGCTCTCTGGATAATATTAATAGTCCATAATCATTATTCATCTGCTTACACCAGGCTCAGACTGCCGAGGGGTCCCTGCCCACTTAACCTTGGGGTGATGGTTGTTCTGCTCTGGAGCCTACAGCCCCAGGTGGGCGGCTGGAGGTTGGGGCTCCATTCCCAGGTAGGAACATCCTTCAACTTCTTTTGGGCCTCAACACCTCAGTCTTCTAAATGGAATTAATAATGTTTCCATGCACGATGAAGACTCATTCTCAGGCAGTGTTCAACATGGGAGAGAGCTCCCCAGGACACGGGGATGGAGGTCCTGCAAGCAGGCACATGGAGCCACACCTGCTCGGGAGAGGTGGCCTTGTGAAAACAGCACCTAATTCTCAATATTCCCTCAAGTCACGGTGTCTGCTTAGTAGAAAAGCAAATACTCACCTCCCCTGAGATGCATCACGGGTATAGGAGCAAGTTTCTGCAGCCAGAACATGAGCAATGTCCTCACAGCCATCAGGAGAATCATCTCGTGGCTTTCAAACAGAGCAAATTTCATCTGGAAGACCCAGGAAAAGAACAAGAAGGAATTGCAGCAATCTTTTTTTTTTTTGTATAGGGATGCTTTTCTCTTTATGATGGCACTTTAACAAGAGCTTAATGAACAGCATTTTCTTGTTTTTGAGAGGCACAGACAGGCCGGATAAAGCTACCAATTCATTAGCATCCCATCATGAATGTAGCCTCCATATTCCCCAGCCATATGGTCAGCACGATATGCTTCCAAAAAACAGGGACATCTACAAAGGCTTTATTACCATCAGCCATCACGTTAAAGTAGCCTGTGGTTATATGGCGATGGGGAACATCTTATTTCAGGATCTTTTGGGTGTGAAGGAACACAACATGGACTGGGAAGCAAGGTGACTTTGTAGGACATGAGCATCCCTCTGACCGCAGACAGGATTTTAATCAGGATCACCTCTCGGTCCTGAGCAAAATAAAGTCTCCGGGGCGCATACGCATCTCCAGGAGCTACTTGCCCAGGTGGGAGACACAGCATCTGCTTCCATCTCTCTCCAGATAATTTCCCCATATGACTAATCAAAATTCCCAGCGGGCTGAACCATGTGTCCAGCAGTTAGCCATGCCTGAGCTGAAACCTCAGCCAGCCATGGAAAACCGAGAGGTTCTCTCCATTCCTACTACGTGCAGGCCCAGCAAACAGAAGCAGCATCTGCGGACAGCATTAGGTGGCCATAAATAGATGTTAAGTAACCATATGCAGCTGCTGAAAGCAGTAATCTGTAAAAGACACTCCTCGCTCTCACCAAGGCAAACTCGCATGAAAAAGCACCCAAAACCAGTGCAGCTCATAGTAGCATCGCGAGATGACGGGAGACTGTGGGGGCTTTTACAGGTTTTCTTGGAGGAGCAAGGGAATTTGCTTTGATGCACGTGGACCAGCCCAAGCAGCTGCTGACCCCCACGTCCCTCTGCCCACGCACAGCCCGGGGACACTCGTCCTTGGAGACCCTTGGTGGCATCTCCCACCCCGCCTGAGACCAAGCCACCTCCTCTTCTCTCAGCACCATTGCAATCTGCCTCCGGGTTCCCAGCACCACGCGTGGGTTTTCTAACAAGCAAATAACTTCTTCCTTACTCTGGAGCTCCGTTTGCAATTCAGCGAGACACAGCAGGAGGGTCTGCGCTCCTCCTGCATTAGCCGACCTGTGTCAGCATTTTATTCTGCAGCCCTGTAGGTTTTTTAGTTGGAAAAAAAAAAAAAAAATCAGAGGAGTTTTCAAAGCTTTAATGGCTTTGAAAACAACATGGAGAGTTCTCTTTACTGCAGGAGAGGTTAATGATCTCCCTCTGCTACAGAACTAAACTGGACATCATAATAAATAATCATAATAAGATATAAAGTATCACCTGGAGTTATTCAATACAGAGAACAGGTAGGAGTTATGATGCATTTCCATTATTCAGAGTAACTGCTAGGTGTGAAATTTTCAAAGTAAAGGTAGTCAATTAAAAAATGAAAAGCAAAACCCTGCAATTAAAATGTTACTTAAACAGAAAGAGATTATACATTGTCTTGCCTGGGAGGACCGAACGCTCGGGCTGCTGGCGGGACTGCAGCCCGGAGGTTGCAACGCACACAGGTCCCTTCTCCTCTCCTCCCTGCAGCCCAAGCTGAAACGCCGGCAGCGTGACGCCGTGCAGCCCTGCCACCAAAGCCCACCGCGGCTCCGCAGGACCCGTCTGCGTGGCTGCTCCGCACGGCCAGAGCCGAGCATCTCCTCAGCCCCAGCACGGGCCGGCAGCTTCAGGTTGCTCCGAGCTGGACCTTCAGGCGGAGGAGCCGTGATGGCAGCCCACGGGTGCTCTGACAAAGGCATCAGAGCAGCCCCAGCACCCAGGTCATGACGGAGCTCCCAGAAATGCTGATTTTCCAAGGTCCCTCACCTGGGCTCTACCTGAGCACCTCTCGGAGGGGCTGATCTTCAGAGGGCAGCCAGGCGCTTGCAGACATCTCCTCTCCCAGCGGTCCTCGCTCCAACTGCTCTGGGAGGTGCAACTACCTTGGCTACGTTTCCACACACGGGTTTTATTCAGGAGCATCCAAAAGGACCTTTCCACTGACAACCAGCGGGTTCGGAAGAGATCTTACAGGAGCATCCCTGACTGGGTTCACAGAGATCAGAAACGCATCGCTCAGGCTCCATAGCTACTCTGCCCCATCCCTACGCTAGACGTGAACGCGCTTTTGCTGTTTGCAAAGCCTGGGGTGACATGGTGGGTACCTGGACTCCAGTGGGAAGCAGGGTTTGAGCGCACACAATAAAAACTCCATTGGAATCATCGACCGCAGCGCTGGGCAGTGACACAACATCACAAACCTCAGCACAAGTCAGGGGTGACAACCCCACTGCCACCACCCTGCCCGCCGCACCGCGCGCACGGACGGGGAGGCAGGAGTCAATCTGTCACCGGTGGCAGGAGGTGCCCCCGGCGCGGTGTCGGCGAGGGGAGGGGGTCGGAGTTCATATCAAATGACATTAATCACCTTTCCCGCGGCTCTGCATGCGCTGGACAGTCCTATTAATCAGAGGCGTATCAGCCCTCCAGCCCGGTCGCGGCCCCTTTGTGCGGGTCCTTTCCCATCACAGACAGATAAGATTATCAGTGACGAGCGAGACACCCATTGAGTAACACCCGACTCGAAGAATGGGATTTTTTTTTTTTTATTTATCCCCCTGTCTCAAAGATGAGCTGTTTCTTGTCTTGTCAAACCACATCCTTTTCTTTAAAGAACCAGCTTTAAGAATCCAATTTGTCAAGCTGGACAATCATTTGAGAATCCATAAAAAGCCTCGGTGACTTTATAAAAAAAATAAATCAGAAGGTTTTAAATGGTAACTGAAAGGGATTTGATAATAGGTTGAGTGGCCTACATCAATTAATCTTCAGAGAGCCGGGGCTTTGTGAAGCTGAAGTGGCAGAGAAGTGTCAAAGGAAGGCTAGTTACTGGGCTTGAGGAGATGGAAGTTATCGATATTTCTCCTCTCCTTTTTCTCTCTTTTCTTCTTTCTCTGTCTCTTCAGAACATGGTAAGGCAATATGCCCTGTGACAGGGCACTGCAAAACTGAGAAGGGTTGGGTGTTCTAACCAAGAAGGGTTGGGTGTTCTAACCAAGAAGGGTTGGGTGGTCGAGACAAGAAGGGTTGGGTGGTCAAGCCAAGAAGGGGTAGGTGGTCAGGGCCACTCTTTCCTGGCAAGATTTTTTCTGTGGTCATTCCCAACGTCAGCCAACAAGGGCCAGCCCTGCTCTCCCACCGCGGTTTCGGGTCCCTCACCGTCACTGCTGGAGCTCTCCTCTGCCGCAGCCACACGGACAACCCTTGGAAGGAGCCGCCAACCACTGCTGACATGGACACTTAAAGGCAGCCGGGGAGTCCCGAGGCACGGTATGAAACCTGAGGGTCCAGTCGTCTCCATCACCAGCCGGGGCTCAGCTCCGTCTGAGGAGGGAGGAGAGAAGGGGAGAAAAAGATAAATAGCTTCAGTTCAACCCTGGGGCCTGCAAACCGACAGAAGGACCTCGGGGCTTGCAAAACAAAATGAAGAAGCTGGTAAATGAGGTATTTGGCTGAACAGATACAGTCCCCTGGAACAGCAATGGATTTCCTCACGCGCATAATGAAAGCGGACAGCCCCTATTGCTCTTCGCTTTCCAGCTACGCCACCGCCCCGAGAAACGCACGGCCGAGGGACGGGGTGTAAAGATACTGAGCCCCAAGGAACACAATCAAGAACTAGAGAGACTTAGGGGACACGCAGATGAAAACAACAGACTGGAGAATTTTCAAAAAAAAAAAAAAAAAGACCTTGGGAAGAATCTAAACGCTGCATAGAGAAGGGCCACGCTGCCACTCTCCGGTACCGAGAACAGGCTGTGAGGAGCTCCAGATGGCTTTTTGTTTTAGTGCAATAAAAAATTTAATCTGACAGGCAAGTGTGGGCCTGGATAATAATAATAACACAAATAATTTCCTTAAAAAAAATGAAAGGAATCTAACAGCTCAAAGATATCTTCATTTGCTGCAAAGAAAAGAGACTATCTGTTACTTACTGCAGTTGGGAGTGTGTTCACGAGCTTTCAAATGGTATTTTGTTGCAGAAGTATAATATAAGGACACTTTACCCGCTTTCCAGTCTGGGGAAATAGATCTGACTTGGAAATCGGCCAGAAGGGCTGTAAGTTAGGGCTCTGAAGTGAAGGTGATAACTTTGCCAATTAAATATGGATGTGATTTTTTTTTTCCCCTCTCCTTCCCCTGAATACTTTTGCACTGTCATTAGGTGATGATATAAAGACATAGGCCTCCTGGTGCAGCTTAATTGCTCATATATAGAAAAATGATGAGCTCCGTTGCACTGCACGAGTACTGCCTCGGCTACTTGCTGCCTTATTAATAGGCGATACCAACGAGAGTTTAATTCTTCTGCCCAAGGAAAAACAGAAAGATAGCAAAACCCCCGTTCAGCAAAGTACTTCAGCACTCGCTGAACTGCTTTGCTGAACAGCAATGGACTTATGAGCAACCTTATATTTAATCACACAGTTAAAGTGTTTTGCTGAGCTGATGCTTGGTGCACTGGAGACAGGATAGACCTCCTATTAAGTGGTCTTTTATTGCCATATCCTTATATTTTTCTTTTTTATTGATACACAGTGCAGATGATCCTGTGTTTTGCAATCTGCTGCTGAATGATTTCTAGTCCAGGTTGAAGCCTGGGCAAGCTAAGGACAAAAAAGGCCGTTGTTTTAATTAGCACGGACCTCAGCACTTCAGGAGGAGACAGCCCGTGGGGAGGGCCGGGAGCGGGGAGGGCTCTGGGCTGCCTTCCCCTGGGGATGGACGTGCCCCGGGGGAGCTCCAGGAAGGACCCCCCAGAGCCGAGGAGACCTTCAGCGCGGGGGGGTGACCAGGGACACCTTGCTCAGAGGAGAGCAGGAGGAAGCGTGCAGGCACAGAACATGGTGAATTGGAAAGGTCAAAGCCCAGATGGCCAAAGGATGCTGCCCAGTTGTTGTTATTGTTAATAATAATAATAATAATAATAATAATAATAATAGCAATAATAGTAATAAATAATAATTCAACCTTCAGGAAAGCAGTGCTTCTGCATGTTTTCAGTCTTCACTTCTTCAGCGGCCAATAGGTCACTCCTAAAAATCCACGTTTGTATCTGCTTTTTAACGGTCTCTCTAGGGGAGAGGTTTTAAAGGGATTGACCCTCCTCCAAAAAAATGGGGAAAGCCACCCTCCCATCTGCATGAAAAGCTGATGGGCACAAGCTTGGAAAGCCCGGCTGCAGGGGCAGGGGATTTGCATTTCCATCTGCCGGGGCTCTGAACACTGAGTTTCATTCCCAAATAAGCTGTGGTTAGCACGGGAGGGAGCGGAGCAGGGAGGGGAGGCTGTGACTAAATTGATGGCAACAGAAAAAGCAGGACATACAAATGGCTTGAGAAAAGGCGTGATGAGATGTGACTGCCCTGGGTCCTGGGACTGGAAAGAGCAAAATGGGAAAAGACCACCTGGATGAAGAGAAACTGCTTCTGATTGCTCAGGGAAAAATGGAGTTAAAGATCATTGGAATGGACAAGGCAATCTGGCAGCAGCGCGGTGCTTTGATTGCTTCCAGCGCGATAGAGGGGCGCGGGCGGTGGGCTGCATCCCTCCCAAGGGCTGCCTGCTGCGGGGGCACGACGGAGCCGGTGACCGGCACGGGGCATCATCAAGGCTCCTGCCGCACCGATGTTTTGGGGGCGTGCGAGCGCTGGCAGCCCCAGTTTTGCCAATTCCCCTTAGTCCTCTACAAACCAGAAAGCTCAGACCCAAGTTAGGGGCTGCGTGGGAAGCAGAAGTGAACTGAACCGTTACAGGGAAGCACCCATTTAGGCAAAACTCAAAGCCCGGGTTGGGATGGCCCCCCGCATCTCCCGCGGTTCAAGGACCTTAACCCCAAGTGATGCTGCTGCACATCCCGGGAGTACGTGCGCTCTGGGCTTTGGATTCACACATCCAAAGATTTTTCTAAAGGTTATGCAAAGGTTACCATGCAATTAATGTGTTGGATCAGCACGCTAGCTCTGTTTGCTTAATTTTCAAAGTCTGAAGGCTACCGGGCAGCTCAACAGCATGGCTTGAAAGGCTCCAGTTCCCCCTGTGCATTTGTACTGATACTTCAGTCCTAAACCGCATTCCAACACACAGGGTGATTGCAGCGATGAAGATAACAGGAAATAATGATGTATCCATTTCCTCTACCTTGGGCATTTTTAGGTTGTCTCATCGCAGAAATGAACCAATTTGAGCGTTTTGCATGACGACCTGTTGGACCATCTCTGTGTGACAGGCAGATGGTCGGGTTGGTATTCACACAATACCTCTTAGGTCGTTAGACAGGCTGGTACCCCAATGACTGCTCTATTTTAAATTCACAGATTGACCCAGCCTTCTCTAGCTAATCTGCCTGAAGCCCTCCATACTCCTGCATTTCAACAGGGGAAGCAGAGCCTCAGGAAGATGGAGCACTGAGTTTGCTCTGGATTACTGAATAATTCGGCAGCACATTCAGGAACCCAACCGCAGTCTCTAGCTGCAGGGTTAACATTATGTGCAGTACATGCAGAGATGGGCGGTTTCAAAATAGGCATAATATGTATTTTTTCAAAGGTCCCTACTCATGTTATTAATTATATGTCTCGGGTTACTAAACACAAGCAAATTAGGATGATTTTCTTCCCAGCATCGCAAGCCTGAGGTTTGCTGTTCCCTTTCACTCAGAAGTTTCATTAGCCTTTCTAGATGATGTCCCTGTCAGGCTTCCCAAGTACGAGCACGGTTTCCCAGCTCCCAGCATTTAAATCCACCCAATCCATTCTCATTGCAACTCAAAGTGCTTCACAAACTCCTTTACTTGTATTGCAATTTCACATTCCTAAATACTGGGCTTAATAGTAGTAGCAGTGCTCCTAATGCTCCTTCAAAATTAAATGAGCCAGAAGAAAAAATATTCTGAAACGTTTTCACTTGGGTGTTTATATTTTGAAGGACATTTTAAAGGCAGAGGACATAACCTGCCTGCTGCTGATGTTCATGAGGATTTCATCATTTACTTGAACGAGGAAGAACAAGCAGGGGTTAGAGCGCAGCAAGGAAAGGAGGTGAAGCTTGATATGACATTAAGAAGATGCAACTTACTTTCCAATTACCCCAGATGTCCCATGGAGCAGGGCAGACTGGCTGTCTTGGCTGTGCTTTTGGAGGTCCTGTGTTGAGAAAATAAAGAGCCGTTAGCAGCAGAAGATGGAGACCAAGTAACCTTGCTTATATGAAGAAATTGCAAAAGCACGTACTTTTTTTTAAAAGCTGCTGTTTTGGAGGGCCCAACCATAAAGCCACATGTGAAGTACCTCGAAAAGCAGCTACGGCATTAAGGAGACATTCCCAAAATAAGGAACAAAAATGCCACCGGACCCATGGTGGGAAGGGCACCGCAGGCACATGAAGGCAAACTGGGTCTCAGCCTGGACACCAAACTTTTCTTCCATCCCAGGAGGTGACACAGGAGAGTCTGGATTTCCTTTCAGCAAACTTCCAGGGGTTTTACAGGCTGTGGAAGCCACATGAACAGAGCAGGACTGTGAGGCAGCAAAAGAGAAAAAAGGAGATGCTGAATAAAAGAGTTTGCAAACATCCAGTGGTCAGCCCAGTATGAAGTCCAGACTGCGGCGTGCAGTGGCAGGAACACCTCTGCCTTCTCCAGCTCACCCAGGGGAATTCATACCCGTGTGAAGGCACCACTTTTTTAGATATTACAGCTGCTTGGTGAAGGTTGGGTAGGTTTGGTTTCCCTCCAACACCACTTCCTAACACCTGAGAACTGGTGGGTGCTGGTGGATATTGGGGGTCCACACCTGCC
Source organism: Haliaeetus leucocephalus (assembly GCF_000737465.1). Classification (NCBI taxonomy): domain Eukaryota; kingdom Metazoa; phylum Chordata; class Aves; order Accipitriformes; family Accipitridae; genus Haliaeetus; species Haliaeetus leucocephalus. Next base: position 8,017,960 of record NW_010972831.1, on the reverse strand, counting down.
CATGCCCCGAGCCCCCCGGGACCCCCTCATGCGCCCACCCTGCCCCGCAGAGCCAGAAAGGAAAACAAACAGCGGCAGAAAGTGGAAAACTTTCTGTCTCTCTCCTGTTAATTATGATCTTATTTTGCACAGAGAACCTGTCATTCAGCCTCCTGTAATGGATAGTTTCTATTTCAATTCTCCCTCCACCCTATTATCTTTTATAAAATTCAGCCAGGCTGGGTGATGGATTGATAAGGGACGGTCCCGGCGGGAGCTGGCTCGCTCAGAATGGCTCTCACGCGCCCAACTTCTGTATCTTTTTAAATATTTCAGTTGTTTGAGATCTTTATTTCACATTTCGATTTCCTGTAGTACAGTAAATTTATCTTAGTCACCCAGTCAAGTTCTCTCCAAGCCCCTTATCTTCTCCTCCTCTGTACAACTGAAAGCACCTACATTATCTGTGCTGCCGATAAAGCTGGCTGTGGCAATCCACAGATCGTGCCAATCGGGCGGCACCCCAGCCGAAATGAGACCTTGGAAGCCCCGTGCTCGTCACCGGCTGAAAGTTCATCGCTCAAACCCAGCACCGGCTCCTGCCAAGGTGAAACGCGTCTCCCGCTTGGCCAGCGGAGAAGCGCCCGGGGCCGCCTGTGGACCCGAGGGATGGAGGGGGGCAAGGGCAGCTGCTCCCTGGGGCTGCACTCCGAGGGATGCTGGTCCCTGTCCCAGGCAGGGCTGAAGAGGCCAAGCTACGTCCTCCTCCTCCTCATCGGCACCTGCCGCATCCCCGACCTCTGCTCGGGAACGGCTGCGATGCCTCATTCCTCATCCCGGTTATTCTAACAGCAAATACCGGCCTCGGTTTCTAAGTGTATCATCAACCTGCGCAACCACCTCCTGATTTTACTGTCTGTTTGCATGACCCAAAACAACACCAGACTTTCCCTTGGGCTTGGGAGAACTGGATCGGGCCTCGGGAGGGATTTCTGGGAGACCCCCAGCCAGCCACTGGCTACAGAAACCGGCCGAGGCGTGCAGGGCCAGCCAAGAGGGTCTGGTTTTGGGGTGCTCGGCATCCCCTCCCTCCCTGCAAGCCGCAAGGCAAAGCCGGGGGGGGGCCATTGGCGATGCCCTCGATATCTGGGCTGGTCCCGGCGCGGGGGGTGTCCTGTGCCGGCCAGCAGCCCTGCCGAGGGGCTGGCAGGCAGAGCTCACCAACACGGGGACGTATTTTCCTTCCGCCCCCCAGCCCGCTCCAGACCACAGAAGTTGAAATATCTCGAGCAGGCAGAGCATCCCGCACTGCCGCGGGGAAAAAAAAACCCTAACAGCACCTTCAACACCCCCGCCACAGGAGCTGGGAGCGATCAAACAATTAAAAATTTTAAAAAAAAATTTTTAAAAAGATAACAAATGGGCAAAACAAAGCCTCCCCCCCTCGCACCTCGCTGCTCCCAGCCCCGCCGGCAGCGCCGAGCCGCGGTCAGGCAGCTCCCCCTGGTGCCACCGCCGCGGCCCGGGGGGGTTCGCTCGGGATCTGCCCACCCCCGGGGGTTGGGGTACCCCCCGGGGGCTGGGGTACCCCCCGGGGCTGGGGCGTTACCCCCAGGCAGCTCCCCCTGGTGCCACCGCCGCGGCCCGGGGGGGTTCGCTCGGGATCTGCCCACCCCCGGGGGCTGGGGTACCCCCCGGGGCTGGGGCGTTACCCCCAGGCAGCTCCCCCTGGTGCCACCGCCGCGGCCCGGGGGGGTTCGCTGGGGATCTTGTCGTGTCCCCCCAGGGCGGATTGGGGGGGGGCGTACCCCCACACGGCGGGGAGAGGAGCTGGGGGAGGCTGGGGGCCGGCAAACCGCCTGGTGAGACCTCAGCGAGAGCCGTCGGAGGGATGAAGGGTTCTGTTCGCTCCGGTACAGGTACTGGCCCAGGTGGATGCTGCGGGGAGGGGCAAATCGATGAAGGTGATGAGGGAGGCAGGCAAACCTCGCCTGCCCCACTCCGAGCACCCAACCCACCGGTTTGGGACCATACTCATCCCGACTGCCAGGATCGAGGTGGTTTCCTTCCTGGGGAAGGAGTTACGGCTCCCACCTTGGTGGTTAGAGCGAGACAAGGAGCGGGGGTCCCGTCCTCGCTGTGCCGCGGTGGGCATCAGCAACCCGTGCAATAGCACCGGCTCTTTTATCCCGATTTAAAATAAAAGGATACTCACACGTCCTCTTACAGCGGCACAGAGCTGCATGGAGCGAGACTGCCAAGAGCGTGCTGGAACCCTACTGCGGTTGTAGAAAAAGAGACTGTCACCGTGTTTGTGGGACAGGGGTCTCCGCACACCTCAAGGAGGCGTTTGTCGCAGCAGGAAGAAGCAGGTGGGCTTCGCTTTCAGTCTGCTAGTGGCTTCCCAGCCCCAACACGGCAGAAACGTGAAGAAAAAAAATTGACCTCATCCTAATCAACTGATGCTAACTAATATTTAATAAGGGAAGAAACCTGCCCCGACTCCAAGCTAGGAGCCGTATCACCAGACTCCTGTCTCTCTGACTTGTTAGTCTCTGCCTTCGGACCGCGTAAGAAGGAACAGTTGATCTTGAGCCGGCCAGGGCTGCAGCATGCCGAAGCCGCCCCAGTAGAAGGTTAATGAAAGGGCTTCTGCCTCGCTTGCCCAAGGAACTGCAAGTGTTTCCTGATACTCACTTTCGCTAAGAAAAAAGCTTTTGGAAAAACAACCCTCTAATCTTGCAGGCAATGCAACGCACAACCTTTAATACTTGCAATAAAAGAGAAGCTGAGAGAAAGAGAGGAAGCCTGTATCCCAGCCCCTGCTCTAGATTTTGTTCAACGCTCGTCCCTCATAAAGGCACCCTTCTGCCCAGCCTGTCCACCAGCACGAGCTTTGGGGGTGAATTGAGTAAGTCCTCATGGACTCTTGGAATACAGGACCAGGACAAAAAAACTCCTTGCACATCAGCCAGCAGCCAAATGCAACTTTTAGGCAGGATACACTCAAACCAGCAGCCTAGAAGTGAGGGTCTCGCTAGCCTCTTCCAGCTCTTGGAGTGATTTTGTCCCCTGGGACCAAATGCAACAGCAGGGTGCCCAGTAAATATGTCTGCAGAGGGGTGATTCATCTGTAGGGGAAGCCATGGAAATTCCCAAACCCTCTTAAATATCTGCTTCCTGGCTCTGAGCAGTCAATAACTTGCCAACTGGGGAATGTATTTGTCTGCTCCCCTCCATATATTTTCTGCTTTTCATTATAATTTGCTAAATAATACATTACAATGAGTTATTTATCACACTCGGCAGCTTCGTGATCCCCCCTCCGTCCAGAGGAATTTCACCCATAAATCAGTGGCACAAATACCTGCTGGCATTGCCGCCGCACCGTGCGCCCAGCACCTGCCCCAGCCAGCTCCCAGGCTCTGCTGAGAGCCATCACCTGAATTAAACGGCATTTTTTTGCCCCAGGATGGCTGGCTCGCTCTCTGTTGCTCCTCTCCTTGTGGTCCTCCTCTGGACGCCAGCCAAGGGGCAAAAGGGAAACAGAAATAATAAAAGACACAAACCCAGCAGACAAAGAAAGCGCAGGAGGAAGCTTTGCTGGGAGCTCCGTTTCTCCCTCTCCTGTTGTTGGGACTATATTGGTGGGAGAAGCAAAAGTGGCACCAAGAGGTAAAAGAGAGTAAAACTCATTGAAAGTGATCCGGGGATGTTAAGGGACCCTGGGAGGAAGGCTGGATATTTCTGGTTCTCGAGCGTGGGGCTCCCCCAGGAGATCACACAGCACACTGGGGATTCGGAGCATTCACTTTCCCAGCGAGTCCAGAGCTGCCCTGGACAAGGCGGCATCAGTAGCATCGATGGCCAGGAGCCACCAGCCGGAGCTGACCCCTCGGTTAACAGGGCACAGTTACCTGCTCATCTCATTTAACTCGGGAAGGGCTGCTGTAACCCCTCTATCAGCCTTACATGCCGATATACAGGCATGCCCCAAAAAACACGCTCCGTCCCGGCTCTCCGGGATCAGCCATCGGGGAGCTGCCACCCAGGGGCTGCTCCTCCACCCCTGCGCTAACCAGACAGCCCGCGCCAGCAGCTTTGGCTGTACAGCACCGTGGGACGGCATGGTGGCCACCGAGCACATCTCTGCACAAGCCAAAACTTCTGCTGACCTCCAGGCACTGCCCGCACCGCCCCCAAATTGGTGACGCAGAGAGAACGGTCCCGGCAGAGACCTCCTCACCGTGCGTGCCGTCAGACCTGACGTGCACCCGTCCTTCGCTTCGTTTTGCAGATGGCAACTATGGGAAGGGAGAGGCCAGCGCTGTGAGTCGGACACGAGCCTAATCGTTCCTGGTCATGCCAGCTAGCTGATAAATGGGCTGAGACCTGATCGTTATGTTGTAGTGCTGCAAAGCTCACAGGCGTTGGCAACTCGTCTGCCAGGCACATACCAATGGAGAAACATCCTAGACACCTGTAAATATGTAAATACCTTAAGTGTTCCTAAAAAGGGAGGAGCAAAAGGGCTGCGGGCTTGCTCTTCTCAGTTTGATTTTCAAACTGCAGGAGCTCCAGCCTGAGCGCCTTGGAAGCACCCACTTCACAGGCTGGAGAAGACACCAGGGAAAAATAGTCTGGGTGCTTTGGGCTGCACTCCAGGCTCCTGCTCCACGGCCCTCCCAGCCCTGCTGCCCTCCGAGCGGGGCTGGTTCACCGGCTGAACCTGGTGTCTGCTGGTGCCGCTCACCACGTGCATGCGTGAGGAAGAGGAGTTGTATTTGCCGGGAGAGCGCATCCGGAGGAAGCATTCCGCTGGTGCGGGACTGCAGCTCTCCTGCAGCACTGCGACAGCTCCCAGCTGTCCATTCCAGTGAATCCGATCCCGTCCATTAACCCCTTGAGCACTCGTCTTTGAACCCGCACCATCGGCTGGCAGGAGTCCCAGGAAAGAGCGAAGGGAAGCCGGGATGGAGGATTTGAGCACGCGGCAGCGGATCCAGCCGGCACGAGGGCTGTGCCGGCGCCCAAGCCAGCGCGCGAGCAGGGTTGCCCATCCACAGGGCAGGCAGCCGCGGTCCAGGAGATGGCTGGCACGATGGCAAACGCGACGTGAAGGGACGGAGAGCCAGGGAGAGAGAAAAGTAACGCAGGGAATGGGAACGGGAGCTTGGCGCTGAGGCTGAGCCAATGCAAATGAACTGGCTGGCCAGAAGTGGTTGGAGCATCGCTGCGGTGCCGCTCCAAGAGCCACGCTGGGCCCGGCAAACGTGGCCGTTTACAGAGCCAGGTACCGTCACCTGCCCTCCTGCGTGCGGGTCTCACCAAGCGGCTGCCGCAGCAAACACGGGACACTGGGCGACGACCGCTTTTCGGCGCTGGGCTCCTGCGGCAGGTTGCGTAAGGGTTGCTGAGGGATCCACGATGCTCAGGGAGCTGGTAGTTTTCCAGAGTGGGTGGCTGGGGAATTCCAGCCTGAGTCACGCAGCAAGAAAAAGAAATCAGTTTATTCAAATCAGCATTGCTCCCTCCCCCAGACTTGTACCAGAGGAGGACTCTTCTTTCCCCCTCCACCCTGCAAAGCGATGCGGCACCGACCATCTGCCCAGGTGCCCTCAGGACACAGCAAAGGATGCGTAAGTGCCCGCACACGTATCCCCTATAGCAAGGAGAGAAGCGAGCAGATGGGCGCTCCTAATCCCTCCTCCGAACTGACACCCAGCCCAGGGAAAAGGGGAAGTCTCACAGGCTCTGCTTACTTATTTACCAAGATCTCCTGGTGCTCTTGGGTAACGGGACAAGAGGTGCCGTCAAAACACCATTTACATTCTGGTAATGAGCATGGGCCCCGGTTCAGAGCTCAGCCCTGCTGCACCGAGCGGTGCCTAGTCAGTGCCTGGCAATTCTTGACCCATTATTATTATTATTATTATTATTATTATTATTATTATTATTATGAGCTCTTCTGATATAAAAAGGAAATGCAATTTGGCGATGGCAAGAGTGCAACTTCTATAATCAAATTTTTCCAGCTCAGCAGCAGTGGAACTGCCCTGTCAGGACACATTACCCTCT
>NW_010972831.1:7984439-8011786 GCF_000737465.1 Haliaeetus leucocephalus | reverse complement strand
GGTAACGGGACAAGAGGTGCCGTCAAAACACCATTTACATTCTGGTAATGAGCATGGGCCCCGGTTCAGAGCTCAGCCCTGCTGCACCGAGCGGTGCCTAGTCAGTGCCTGGCAATTCTTGACCCATTATTATTATTATTATGAGCTCTTCTGATATAAAAAGGAAATGCAATTTGGCGATGGCAAGAGTGCAACTTCTATAATCAAATTTTTCCAGCTCAGCAGCAGTGGAACTGCCCTGTCAGGACACATTACCCTCTGCAGCAGCCGGGCTTTGCCCCCACCGCGCTCCCAGCCGCCTCCACAGCCAAGCAAACCAGACTCGGACCCAAACTGTTCAAAACTGCTGCCGCAGAGCACCAACAAACCTAGACCACCCGCCTTCACACCCTGACCTCACGAACAAGCACCGGAGATGCTTGAGGCTGTCCCCTCGGCACCAGTGCATCCCGCAGCAGCGCGGGGATTTTTATCGGACAAAAGCTGCTCTTGTCTCCCCACCACCCAGAAAAGGGGAAGAAGGAAGAAACCAAGGTTTTAACTCAAATCATACATTCTCATGCCACTTTGCCACCCAGGATGCTCAAAGTACTTCGGAAACCTTTCCTTTGAGGTGTTGCCTTTCCGGGCTATGCGGATCCTCGCAGAGAGGGCTGCGACCTGCTCTTGCGGAGCAGCAGCCCCCAGCCAGGGCTCTGGCCCCAGGGCTCCCTGCTCACCCCACGGATGGCCACAGCCCTTTGCAGGAGCCACAGCCCCCCACCCCGTACTGGCTGTGCCCCATCCCACTCCCCCGTACCCACCCCGCGATGCTCACGCAGCATCGCTGCGGATTATCCCCTTGGTTGGCTCCAGCCCCAAAGGAGAGCGAGCCCCACATGCGGGGGGGTTCCATGAACGCCCCAGGAGCAGAGATCCGGCTGGTGGGATGCGCATCCCCCCGCAAACCTCGGCTTCTGGTTACAAGTTCCATCACTGGAGGAAAACCTGGTAAGTGGTCGGTGATACAGATGAGTGACAGCCGGACACCTTACGAACCTCCAGACCTCCTTTTCCCGGTGAAGGTGAGGTGAAGAGCTTGGCAAACGGCAGGTTTTCATTGCTGGGAAATGAGAGACGGCCGGTGCTCGGCTTCAGTCCCAGCAGGGACAGCGGGAGGGAAAAGTTACGATTCCTCAGGTTTAACCTTCCTTTTCAAGTCACTGCACCTTACCTTTGAAGCAAATTGCTTTGTAAATGCTGATTAATTTAACTTTACAACATCCATCTTAAACAAACAGTATGTTGGCTTACAGGTGGGGAAATCAAGGCATGGAAGGGGAAAAAAAAGCAGAACCAGGAACAAAACTCTCTCTCTGTGTTTTAACTACAAAATCATCTTTCCTCATTAGCAGCTAATCAGAACTACCAGAGGGGAAGAGATTACAAACAGGGCGGAGAGGGGAGTAACTGGAAGAAATACAGACATCAAAACAGATTTTCATGTATTTACTCATTTATCAGAGTGAGTCACAGGCTTCGAGTTCATTTGAGTCTGTGTTAGCCTTACAGGATTTTGGGATGCCGTCTCCAAAATCTAAAAAGTTAATAGGTCGCAGCCACGCACCATCTCAGGAAGGAGAAAATCTGCAGTTTTGGGTTAGTCTCGGGAAGTCTGATATTGCTTTGCCTGCTAGATTATAAGAAACAACTAATCTTCCCTCGCCAGCCTCCTAGTCTTTATGGGAACCCAGATACCTTATCTGAAACTTGCTTATTGAAAAGCACCCTGGCTGGCGTGGCAGTAGCTTGGGTGATGGTCTGCAGCGGCTCTCGGACCTGGGGAAGGGCAGGCGGGGAGCGGAGGTGGGTTTTGGCACCCACCCGTGCGGCAGCCAGCACAGGGTGACCTGTGCCATGCCGTGCCAGCCAGCGGGAGCAAATCCACCGGCATGGGAGCAGTTTGGCGAAGGGCAACACAGGTGTCAAACATCAGATGTTTGTCCTTTATCTCGGCTGCGTCTGGGCTGAGCAGCTCCAGAATGAGAGGGTCCGGCTGGGCTCAGGGTGCCAGGGCAGGGCTCACGCGTCCCTGCTGCTCCTCTGAACGTCTCTGGGCACGCTCCTACCCACCTTCCTGTATTTAGACACCAAAATAAACCACCAGCAGTTTGGGGGCTTTTTTCCTCCCTTTTTGCCCAAAAATGATTTGCAAGAAGCCGAGTGTTTTAGTTACCACAGGCAGAGAATGTCTCATCTTCAAACTTCCCTTTCTCTCCTTATTTCAGCCTGACTTTCCAGAAGTGAGGAGACAGACAGGGTCCACAACTTACGCATTTGACCCCAACCCACAGCCACCGTGCCAGGCTGGCTCCGAGGTCTCCGGAGGGGACAAGCCTCCGTAACTCGCACCAGCCCTGGGATGCTCAAATGGGTCACTACCTTCACAGCACATTTCCTCCGGCATTTCCAGCCTCGCCCACAAGCCCACGCTGGGAAATGAGGAACATATTTTTAAATAAGAGGAGGAAATGGTGTCTTTGTGTCAGGCAAGTGGAAGAAATCCAGGACCAAGACACTGCAGAGCCTTTCCACTTCAGACAGCAGGTGCTCTCCAAGATGTGGTTATGGCAACAAAATAAATGATGGATAATTGCTTTTGTGACAACTTGCCAATTAAATTAGACTCAGCAGAATAACATAATGACAATTTGTTATGCTCTGGTGGGCACTAACACACCAATCATAATTAAATGCTATGACTGAAATAGAATGCTGCTGTACACAGGAATATATAACCCCAATTCCCTCCCAGTGAAACATTATAGGTTCAGACTTGATTTCAATTTCTGGAGGATAATAGCATTAGCACACATCAGAATGAGCTTGCAATATGCATACAGGCAGCAGCAGCACAGGGAGACAGACAGAGCCAAGGACAGCTGAGCTGCCGGGGCTCCTGGGGGACCCTCCCGAGCATCTCTGATGCTCCGGGTTTCAAAGCAGCAGGAGACATCCCGAATCACTGCCATGTCCCAGGAAGATTTCAAATCCCCGGCCGGGGGAGCAGGCAGGGGAGTGACTGACCCCAAGAGAGCAGCCCCACTGCTGGCACCGGGGCGAGAGCTCGCCGGGACGGGGCCGTGGGGTTTTCTCGCGGCTGCACCAATGCTGCACATCACTCCCCGCCAGCAAAGCCCTCATGCTCCTGAGCAGTACCCTCGCAGCCCAGACTGAGCCATGGGACATGATACAGCCTGCCCTTAAAATGTTCATTAAAAGAAAACGTACAGCAGCGCCCAACAGCATGCTTGCCCTGCAGCCAGGGTCCCTCTGGGGCTCAGTCCTTCCAGCTGACCTGGCCATGAGCAAGCTGGTTAGCCAAACCATCGGTGGCTCCCATCAACTGATAGAAAAACTGAACAAGGAGTGGGTCAGGTTCTGTAAGTACTTAAGATTTACTGGTAAAACAGCAGCCAGCTACTTCACCCCGAGCTAGCGCTGAGCTCAACCTGCTGTTCTCATGGGGATGCTCCAATCCTCCTGCTGTTCCTTCCTCCTGCCCTGCCCAGGGTTATTCTCCTGCATCTTATTCATCCCAGAACTGTTGGGTCGGGAATTACTATTACATGGGCATTTCTGGTGCTGCAGAAGCAAAAGGCTACAAAGAGCACCAATCCCAGTTCATTAAAAAAGCATTAATTTTAAAAACAAAACTAGGCAGATGGCAAGAACCGATGCTGCCAAGGTTTTGCAAACCCCCCCCCTCTGAAAGCAGAAGCCACCTGTGTGCCATCCCCTCTTCCAGTGTGGAAATTCAACACGCCACAACCTGCAGCGCTCCCCAAGCAGGCAGCATCTTGCTCTGGTGCCACATACATTTTCCTGACAAATGAGTGTAAAATGCCCGGCTTGTCTGCCTGGTCGCCCCAAACAGCCCTAGGGAATGGCAGCTGCAGAGCCTCATCGCGTCGGGCTGCCCCTGGAAAGCAGCACCAAGCCCTGCTCCTTTAGGAGAGCCAGCAAATTACCCAAATAAAAGCTTTCTAAATTCATGTGATGCAGAGAAAGCTATTGCCACGATTCAAGTGCCAGGCAATGAGACTGCCTCATCCCTGGGTTACAAAGGCCATCATACTCCTTGATAGAACTCAGCATATCTTTTATCAGGTGTTGTATAATAAGGCAAGCATAAAAACACAATAAATTCAAGCTAAGATCCTAACCGATACAAATTTCTCGAATATTCCAAAGCTCAAAACAGGGCAGATTTGAAGACCAAATGCGTGTGTGTGTGTGCGCGCGCAGGCAAGGGTGGGTAAAGGTAAATCACAGACGAATACTACAGTATGGCAACGCCAACATTTTTATATCTTACTTGGAGCTACATTCTTAAAACATTAAATGCTTTATTACCTGCCTTGATTAGGCTTGGCATTGGCAAGGTCAGATCACCTGGTTTTCCAGCAAAGCTGATGAATTATTTTGGCTGCTCCAGACATAAGACCTGATCCTATTAAATCCTTAGTTCCCCTACCCTCAAGACGTAAGAGCAGATAATCTCCCCGCACGTGACCAACAGCGTGGTCAGAGATGCGTTACCGCACAGTGACACGTGCCCGGCTCTGCCGCGCAGGCAACCTGCTGACGGGGTCGTGCATCGCTGCGGGGGGGGCTGGCTGCCTTCGGATTAAAGCAGTGCCCAAGCTCAGGGCCAAGCCCGAGAGCCCTGAACTGCGGGACCAGAGGCGTTCAGCTCCAGCGGGACCCATCCTGCACACAAGCACTGACCCTGGTAAAGCACCGGTCTGAGTAACACACCACTACACGAGATGCCGTTGCCCAGGGTCAGAAGCAGCCCTGAGTGACGGGACCCCCGGAATTTCCAAACGGGCAGAGGGCAGGGGTTTCCCTTGCCAGCGCTTTGGACAAACACTGTGGCCGCAGCTCAGCTGCTTTGCCGGTTTTTATTGCTGACGCTACTGGGCCAAGCGAACCCGGGCATCAGTGCCCAAGTGGGCTAATCACAAGAGCAGCAGACTTTGTAGTCAAGACTTCTAGACCCTACGATGAGACCCGCTAGAGAGCAGGCAGAGTTCCTTATCCTAAAATTTTCAGGTGAGGCCTGCAATTTTAGGAATTGACCTTGGAAAACCTTCAGCCTGGCTTTCAGAGCTGTAGAAGGGGTGACCGACCGCTGGCGATTGTCTTGTCTTTTTGATGCCTCAAGGAGTAAGGAACCTTGTAACTGATACTTTGGCATTTATTGTCACTTAAAATAGCCTGGCAATCAGCGAGAGGAACCGCTATACTCACCACTCATCTTGCAGGAGGAAGGAGGTCAGCAATTTAGCCCAGAAAAGGTCATACGGCTGCTCCATAATGGGGTGTAGGATTGCGAGACAGCGAAAGCTTTGCTCCAAGTCATTAGCGAGCGTTACAATGGCAAAAGGACGGGGTTTGCCCGGGCGTAAGGAAACGACTTGACTGCACCAGCTGCCCTGCAAAGGCAAAGGGCAAGCGACGAGGTCGCATCCGTGTCCTTCGCCTACAAACCCCAGGAGCAGCCTTCGCCTGCCCCAGCACAGCCGGGACGGAAGGTCAGCGCTGGGTTTCACCGTGCCCTGGGGCTCTCCCCCCACCCCAGCTCCCTTGGCGTGCATCTTGTACCCCCTCCCTCCCAGCCGCGCATCCCGCCAGCTCCCAGGGGAAACGGAGATTTCTTTTCAAATATTTTCGGTGAAAACTCCCAACTTCTCCCCACGTTACCATCGCTCATGTTTTTCACACTGCTTGGTGCCAGCTACCCCAGCGCAGGGTGGGAGCAAACACCCACCCCAGTGACACAGGAGGGTGTCCATCACCCCCCCCCCCCATTCCCCCCGGGGCATGCCGCAGAGGGGGCTCGGGGCTGGGGGGGGTTACCGGGAGCCCTCCCCACCCACCAAGCCGGTGGCGGAGCACGGCTCCCACCTAGCGGGGAGCCCCGCCACGGCCACGGGGGGGGGCCAGGGGGGTCCCCGGTTCCTTCTCATCTGAGCTCCTCCCGCGAAGCCGGTGACCTTTTGCTGGCGGCTGGAGGGTAAATGCTTGATAAATAATAAATGGTTCGCCCCCCCCCGCCCCCACTCTTGCCCAGAACCTTTTAATTAAAGTAGTTGAGTTACTCTAAGGTCACGGTGATTGGCATTTCAATCCCAGCCCAGCAACTGCATCCATCAAACAAACGCTATCAAAAATCACAGAACTCGGGTCTTAACTGTGTTTTCTCCTAATTGCACCAAACACTCGCGCTCACATCCTTCACCCAATAGGTTCCCCATTACCCACCAGCCATAACGAACCCACCGTGCAGAAGAACGTCTCTAACTGCTTCTCCAGCCCGAGACACGCTGCAGGATGGCTGGTCCAGCTGGGAGTGCTCTGCCTGGGGGAGCCGCCCCAGTGACTTTTTCCAGCACAAAATAAAAAAGAAATTTAATTCCAACTTTCTTCTTGTCTGCTCTGCACAGGAACTCACTCAGGACACACTGCAAGGCTGCCTCTATGGTCTGTGTTCTAAATTTAATATGTTATTGCTCAATATGCTTCAGACAACTAAAGGCACAGCCAAGCTCAGTAAAGATGGAAGGATGAAGCTAGTTACAGCAGATGATAGAGGGAAAAGCTCTTTAAGTAACGTTGGCAATTTTTTAGAGAGCAGACAACAAACAGGAAACCACTAAGCTGCAAATGAAGCGAGTGAGAAATCTCCCTTGTGTTACTGCATTGAACTTCATAGCACTTCTTCTTTTGAAGTACTTCCACTTGCAATTTTTGGCAAGCTAAGAGCATCATTGATAGTTAAAAATGCAAAACAGAATGCTCAAAATAAAATTTTTGCCTCTAAAAATCCACGAAAGGCAAAGACATGGAGCTGTTGGTCTCTCTTCCCTCGGGCTGGCAATAATCCTTTGGCCCAAGCAAGAAAACCGAGCGCAAGGAAGGAAATTCACATCCCAGCTGCCAGAAATTTCCTAAGGAGGGCAGCTTGCCTTGGTCCTCAGCCAAACAGGAGTCTGCTGCAATTGAGGGAAACCCCCATCCAAAGGCTGGCTGCCGAGGAGCAAAGGGCTTGCAATGATTTACCTTCGGTACATCTCCTCTCCAGTGCTGTTTCAGACTGAATCCCATTTTAATGCATTTTTGTCATCTGTTTACATTAAAATCTCTCCTACCCTTGACCCAGCACAGTGGTTCCGAAACTCGGCTACTGGAGATGGGCGCATCCATTATATTCACCTCTCAGGGGCTGCTACGTATGGATTTCGTGATTCAGGCAGTAACTCCTGCTCCACACGGAAGAACCTTGCTCGGGCAGGCGTACGTGCCAGCAAGGTCAGCTCTGGAAACAGATCCTCCAGAGCTTACAGCTACAGCAGTGCTACGCAGAGGGGTTTTGCTCTTCGTAATAAAATCTTGCACTCCTCTAGAATTACAGAGCAGAATTAGGAATAAAGTTTGACCTTCCAAGGACAACCCGAGTAATTGTACTGTAATTACACTGCTACCAGGAAGTGAATCAAGCCACACAAAAAACAACCCACAAGCATTTATAAATCCTTGTTTTCACTGCCATACAACACAGATTCCTAAGAGAGGTTTTTTGCACCACATACAACAGCAGCATCACTAAATTGCATTGCGGAGAATGTGTCTGGGAGGTAGATACGAAACCAAAAGGAAATCCCTCCCTTTTCATTGTAGGGGACAGCCAGACAAGGAGGGAGAGATTTGTTTGACAGGATTTACACCTGTTCATTTGTGGTGGTGGTGGTAGTTTGTTTTTTTAAAAAAAAACCAAACAAACACACAGACAAACAAAAAAAAGGAAACAAACAAAAAAAAGGAAACAAACAAAAAAAAGGAAACAAACAAACAAACAAACAAAAAAAAGGAAACAAAAAAAAGTAATTGTTTTTCATATAGCCCAAAGCCAAAATCTTTAATAAAAAATAAGCTAGGCACTGGAGTTTGCAGGCATGGGAAAAATTACATTCTAATTGGCTCCAAATCCTAGTAAGACTGATTGTTATTTTCTTACATTATTCTATGCCAAAGTTTCCATGACTATTTCTGTCGCAGCACTCAACTTCATCTTCAGCAAACAGCTGCAACATTGCATCTTTCACACTCTTGAGGTGACCAATTTCATTAAGTGTCACTAAAAAACTGCAAAGGTCCAAATTATCTGGTATTGTTACACTTTATCCTACTCTGAATTTAAGCAAATGATGGAATAGGAAGAGCATATTATTATGTTTAGATAAATGGCAACTGTCCTCAATTAACTATACAAAGATGACACTCCAGACAGCTGTTACAATGCACCAGGCAAGCGGTATCTGCCATTACAACAGCAGGACTGTCACAAGGCCTGTACAGTCAAGCACAGGAAGTTAAGAAACATCTTTCCTACCACAAATAAGATACCTGAAGAGGCAGAACTTCCAATTTTTAAAGAAAATGTTTAATTTTCCACTTTTATACTCATATTTTCCAAGTCACAATTTGAGATAACATTCTTGAACCTCAAAAAAAAAAATTATCTCCAATTTTACGAATGAGGAGATGGAAGAAAGCGTGCCACATGCACAATCACCGAAGGCACTAGACCCGGATAACTGAGGCATATTCCCTCTAAGAAAGTGTCTCTCAATCACCAGGCTGTGGAGGCAGAAACGCTGGCTCCTGAGCAGGTGACTGCCACAGCCAGGGCACATCCTGCTGCTGAGCATCACAGGACAACAGCACAGCTGTTAGGAGGGTAAGGGATTTTCCTTCTGCGTTTCTGCCAACTCTGGCGTCTGCTCCTCCTGATCTTTCTTCTTTCCCTGCATCTCTTCCAACACAGTTTGAAGCTGCAGGTGTAATACAGAACCCCTGGTTTCAACACCCTGATGATCCTCTTGCGCTACCTAAAGACAGATGATCACCAAAAAAACAGGGTCATAAAAAGTTTCTGTCAAAGCGTGACTGAAGACAGCAATAGAAAGCAACAGCCCCAGTTTGTATGTCCAGAAAAAGCCAATAGAATAGTTCAAATTCATGCTTAAGATTATTGTGAAGGTACAGTACAGTGCCAAGGTATCCCCAGGGCAAGAAATTTAAAATGAGACTGCTGACCTCAAGCTAAAAGATGAAAGTAAGTTAGTGATTTCATCTTTTCACTTGCTCATTGGACAGTGCGCTTTAAGCAGAACCAATTTCTGTTCCTCTTCAGCCTCTTTTATTGGGGAAAGCACTACAGACGCTCACCCAGAGATCACTGGATAATGAGGAGAATGGAGAGCGTATTACAAAAGAGAATAATAAATGGACTTAGCTAACAGAGTTTTAAACTGCAGCTTTTATAGCTCTTCTCCCTTCTTTTTGAGGGTGTTCAACTACAAGGACAGCACTTGTAAAAAAAATGGTAATCAGTTAGTCATAAACAAGGTAAAAGATTTCTAACCATCACAGAGCAGCTGTATTCTGCTCTACCTGACGTGCTGTTCTAGAAGCATCTTCAGTTTGTTTTTTTACCCCATTTTATGTTAAGAGTTACATGACAATTGCCTGAAGTAACAAGGCACTAGACTCCACGTGCCCATGAGCCATTTCCTCTCTTGTACATCAGAGAAAACAGAAAACAGTAGCCGAACACTTTGGACAGGTCTTTTGGACAGTTATTTTCTTGCCAAAAACATACGTAAACAACCCCGAGACTACAAACCTCTATTTCAATACCTTAAAAAAACCCAAAATTAAAAAAAAACACAACAAAACAAACCTCAACAACCCAAGCTGCAAGATTTATGTAAAAAATTCCAGCTCAGGATCAAGATTGAAGAACAAAAGCAAGAGTGCATTAGACTACTTAACTATTAAAAAGAGATGGAAAAATGTGTTCATTACCTTCAAGCCAGAAAAGGTTCTCATTTACCCCCTGCTACCTTATTGAGATAACATGTATATGGCAATACGTATTTCCAAATGGTTTACATAGACACACTGATGGATGATTTGAAAGCACGGAAGCCTTAAATCTCTCATCACCAGAACAAGTACTTCTCTTTTCTGTCCCACAAGAAGTACCTTAACCTTGGCCAGTCACGTTCACGACCAAGAGAAAAGCTTACTCTGCACGGCAAAGACATTTTACTACAACCATCAGGCATGTGACTGTTTTGCTGAGAATTTAGTTCAGACTAACTCAACATTAAGGGCCTGGAAGTGAAGTTTTCCGAGTCCACTGGCCAAGTAACTCTGTGAATATTTCATACTTACTTTATCTGTTCCTCGTCTCTGTAAAATTATCCCACTGGCTAAAAGGGCTTTTCCTGTTTCTTCAAACAATTTTTCTTCTTCAATTTTTCCTTCTTCCTTCAGTTCGTTGAATTTCTCAACAAACCTAGATTTCAAGATTGTGTTTTTACTCTCACAAATAACGTTTTGCTTCACTGACTTAAGAGGAGAAAGGGACAAGTTTCAGAAACGTTTCTAGTTTAATTACAAATAAATCTTACCTCTGGCAAGTAGATTTGTAGTTTGATTGCGACAGGTTGAAAGGTCTTGGACCACTGCCATAAACTTTGTAAAACTTCCTATTCAAAAAATAAGAGAGTTTCATTTTTCAAACCATCAAGAAGGGATGTGTCTTGGACTATATAAACAACATCAGTCAGTTAATCTAGGCTACAACAAAAAGTGTTCACATAACTATTTCTCTGTTTTCTGTGAGCTATTATGTTATGCAGAGATATTCCTCCGAGTTTTTAAATTGTTTTAATACATTCCAGCTCACCTTCACCACCACCGGGGAGCCAGAGGAGCACCGTAACTCCTTCACAGAGGGTTTAAGTCAGCCCATCCTGGCCACCCAAGGCGCCTGACAGGAGCAATGCGTCCCGTCCGCCTCCTCTGTTGCCTTTTGCACCTCCGCCCGCGATTAATAAACACAGGCGAGATAACAGGCTAGAAACGGGTAAACGCGGTCTCTCTGCGATAGAAAGAGGCAGAGAAGCCACTGCTGGAAGTTCCAGTGACAAGGGCAGCCGCATTCCCTCCGCAGGGCTAGCGACAAGGGGCAGAGAAGGTCTGCGGGGAACGGCGGAGCGAACGGCGGAGCTCAGGCACCCCTCGGCGGCCGCCCAGGGGAGGGAAAGCGGTAACTCACGCTCTCACTTCGTCCTCCTGGTAGAGGATGGGGCGGATGACATCCTTCACCTTGCCGTAGCGCGGCCGCGGCACCCGGTAGACGGGCTCCCTCAGCGGGGGGAAGGCAGCGTAGACGTCGAACCACAGCGGCTTCTTGATCACCCCGATGCGGAGCAGGTTGCGGGTCCTGCCGGGGGAGAAGAGCAGCGAAGAGAGCTCAGGGGACAGCCGACCCGGCCCGGCCTTACGCCTCCCTCCCCCGGGAACCCCGCGACTCCCGCTTCGCCCTCCCAAACCCCCGCGCCGGCCGGCAAGCAGGGGGACCCCCGCAGCACGGCCGCCCGCCCTCCGCACCGGCTGAACACGCTCCCAATCTTCTGCATGCGGTTCCCCGCCATGGCGGCGCCGGCGGCCGGGCCTCCCCTAGCAACGCCGCCAACCCTAGCAACGCTCTGCCCTTCCACCCGGAAGCGGAAACGCGCCTCCGCTCCGCCGACCGGGCCGCTGCCAAAAGCCGAAGGAAGGCGGCGCCCAGGCAGCGCCAGCCGATGGCCGAGCAGGGGATCAGCCCGATCGTGCCGTGTGTCCCCCCCCTCAATTTAAAGGGCCAGCGCCGCCGCCCCCCACGACCACCCACTGCCCTAACGCGAACACGCGGGGCCGCGGCCTGCCGCCTCGGTTGAGCACTGCAGCCTTCTCTTCTCCCTCGCAGCCCGGCCGTGGCCCCCCCGGGGGCTGGTCTCCCCTCCAGGGATGGCGGGGCCTGGTGTCTGCGGGTGGGATGGCCGCCCTCACCCACCTCAGCCCCGGTACGGGAAGGAGCAGGAGTCCCGAGGCCCGTGGAAAGTCACGTCTCCTCAGGAGGCCTCTGCCGACATGTCGTGCACCTGAGGGAGGCGAAGGCAGCAGCGGTGCAGGGAACCCCCGGCCTGGGCCTTGCCCCCACCAAGGGCTTGGGTCCGTCCCCAGCTGGGGGGGGTCTGTGCCCGTGTCGGCTCCCCCCGAGCACTGGGGAAGCTGGTGTCCCAGTGTTAGGGGCACCAAACGCCAGGGGAGAGTCAGGGACTGGGGAGCACTGGGCTCGACCCCGACCCTTGCCTTCCACCCCAGCCCAGCCTTCGGACACGCTCGCACCGACAGAAGCACTGAGCATCCATCCTCTGCTTCCAAATAATACCCGCTCCTCCGGGCCAAAGCGCAGCTCCGGGGGTCTGGGGGGCAGGTTGGTGAGGGGGTACAGCAGCAGGGTTTGGGGTCGCAGCCCTCCAGGAGGTGCTGTGGACGGGCAAAAAAAGGAAGGGCCATGTCCAAAAATACCAGAGTCCTCCTTAGCGCCAACCCTGCGATAAAACGACACCAGTTGTGCTTCCCTAAAGCCCACCCGGCCTCAGGGCTGTGAGCGGCAGCAACCAAGAGGGCGGATAAACCCCCTCCCCAAAGGCAACAGTTGTCACCCCGTTACGCTTGCCGAGCATGTGCGGACCCTGGCAGGGCGGCCCGGCTGCCATCTCCGGTTTCTGACGGAGCCGATGGGGCTGCCTCGCTGCCGGCCTCGGCTGACGGGAGAGGACAGATGTCCTGGACGAGGGAGACGGTCCTAAGGAAAGAAGGAGCCACCGGCCCCACGAGGAGGGGACGCGTCGGAGATGGCCGTTGCACACTGCGCCCGCGCCTCCTCCGTGACGTCGTTTTTCTCCGTACGGCAGGAATGACGTCCCCAGGGGCTGGGGCTCCTCTTCTCCACCCGTGGCACTTCGCATCTGCCCTGTCTGCTGTGCCCCCCGAGCTGAGCACCACTATGTCCCCATGACAGCCAAGGAACTTGGGGACCGGTGGTGACATTGGGCTGCAAACCATCACCAGCAGCGGGATGCAGGGAGGACCAGTCTTGGTCCGGTCGCCTTTTGGTGTTGGGTCTCACCTGGATGGAGAACCAACGGTGGGATTTGCTGCCCTGGTTTGCACAAGCCCTGTCCAGGGTTTGCACCATGGCCTGATCCTGCCCTGGCCAGCCCCAGCACTGCTTGCTGGGTCCAGGAGGTGGCAGCAGACGGCGCCTGGCTGCCCAGCACAGAGCCCCAGTCTGTATTTTTTACCTCGATTAATAAAATCCAGGCTGTTTGCCCTGTGTAAACAGCTTTCCCCCAGTCAGCGTTTCCACCAGCGTGACTTGGGAGAAGTGTGCGGCAGCGAGCAATGCCTGGTCACTAGGTGCAGCCCTTAGCTTGGGAATGAGCTGATGGGGAAAAAAATACATCCCTCCTTCCATCTTCCAGCCTTGGGAAGGAAGGGGGCGGTAAATTTCCACCGCAGACTGAGAGCCAGCAGGTACTCGATGCCAGTCTAAAACACCTCTAGCATTCATCCTCATCTGACCGCAGTTTTCAGTCCTGGGCTTTTCTCAGCTGCTGGTTTTCTTAAAACACGGTTTTAAAAGAAAAAACCCTTGCCCCTGTAGAGCAGAAGAATTCAAAAGGGAGTTGCTGGGACAGATCCAGGGCTGCATCTGAGCTGCTCAAAGGACTGGGCAGGCCCTGGTCTTTTCAGCTCTTTGAAAAAGCCCTGGCTCCCCCGCGGGCTCACGACAGCTTGCTTGGCTGCGGCGGGAAGGCAACATCCAGGGTTTCTCCAGCATTTCGATGCTTTTGACATTTAAGGCAAGAATGCCTTGACTTTTTCCAGCATCTTCGTTCACAGGGAAGGTTTCCAAGCCACACGTGAGACTGGGAAGTTCTACTCCTGCCAGCAACCAAAAGCTGCTCCCGGACAGCTGGCGCAGGGCAGGCAGACTCTGGCCCCATCCCTGCAAGCGAGGGGGATGCTCCACATGCCCCCCGGCTCTGCCACTGCCACCCAAGGCTGCCCACGAAGCACCATGCCCGCCACCAGGGAAATAACCCTTCTCCTGCGAGTCATGGGCTGCCCACGGCAAGCGGAGGTGGAAGCATGGAGCCGTCCCCGGGGTTCACAGCCCATCTGGCAAGACACTGCCTTGCTAAGGCTGCCCAGGGGGGTATTTCTCAAGGACAGCACAGGCTGGACAGGCCAAAAGTCCTACTCTTCCCCAAACCGAAGGGCTTGACACTCAGGTTTTGGGTGCTGGCTGGAGACGCAGCAGGCCAGCTCCTGTAAGTGGGGCTTGACAGACCCCTGCCCTTCCCTCATACCTGGGACAGACCCCCCCTCATCTCTGGGTCCGAGGAGTTTCTCACTAAAAGTTTTCCTCCTCCAGCCTGTTGCAGGGAACACAAAAGGAAGGGGAAGCCAAGCCCAGCACTGAGCAAGCAATTCCCTGCAGGAGTGATGCTGGGACCAGACCCTTCAGGAGCAATTCCACCAACACCATCCAGCTCTGTGCTCTCCAACTTCGCAGACCCGGTGATCCCGCCAGCTCAGCACAGTGCAGAAACGTGCAGGGCTGGAGATGAATAACACATATTTCAGAAATAATTCATTATAATAACGTATTTCCATTCCACCAGGAGACACCGCGAAGGAGCCAGACTGCCTGCTTGACAGACGCGGAGGAGTTGCTGTGCGATAGCTAATGAAACAGTTTAAAGAAAACTCACACGCCCCGTCCCCAAGAGGCTTGTTATTTTCAGAATGAAGTGGTTAAGCCACAGCATTTTTCCTTTTCCGCTCTTGCCTGAAAGGCAGGTTGCCACACGTGTAGCCGGCCACGGGTGTGCCAGGAGCTTCCATAGGGACCCGCAAGCACGGCACCCCCACTGCCAGCGTGGGATGGCAGTTCTGCTTCCCAGCTCGCTCGGTGTCAGGATGGTTTCCCTGGTGCAGAGCCCACCCTCGGAGCCTCCAACCTGAGTGGAGCCCTTTGCCTTGGACCCCAGATGAAACCCTGGCATGGGGATGGCAGAGGGGAGCAGTGGGTGCCCCACGCACCCACCGCGCTTTGGGGTGGTTTTGCTTTGTCTGCTGAGGTGAAGCGGGGAGGAAAGGGGACAGGGTGTCCCCAGAGCATCCTCAGCTGTGCCAGGGCTTTTCCCCAAATCCTGGGCTCTCACTGCCACTCACTCCCGGTGCTCTTCTCGCAGTCTCCCACAACAGGCACCGGACAGGACCTGCTCCCGAACCAAACATCCTGCCGGGTGGAAGCAGAAATTGCTCCTGGATGGACACAGGAGCTCACCAGTGACAGGTCTCCCACAGTGCTCGCTTTCTTGAGAAAATTGTCAGATGCAAATTCAGCACCAATATGAGCAGAGAGGCAATGAGCCAGGGCAGCTTTTGGGCATCTGCAGCCATGAGGGGCACAGCTAGAGCTGGGCTAGAGCTGGCATTTCCCTCCCCACCCCGATTTCTTTCTTTTTTCCCCTGTAAAGAAATGGGAGCAAAAAAGCAAAATAAACCTGAGTGTTAAGAGTACGATGACTTTATTATATGAATTACTATTAAACATTTTTAAGAAAAAAATCACTTATGGAAATAAATTCTAAAATAGCAACACTCACAAACATCACAGATTGTTTTGTTTTGCTCTTTTTAAACCATTTTGTATAGAAGTGATACAAACATCACTGAGAATTGTATATTTTCATGTAAGAAATGGATTTTGGCTTCCAAGCCGGTTTTAGTGGCCTTTCTACTCATTAGACCTGATTTTTTTTTTAAAGGACACAAAAAACAATCACTCTTCATCCTCCATTAAAACGATGCTTTGTGCCTCCAAGATATTTTGAAATGGCTACAGAGTGACATCATTCAGAGAGGCTTTGCCTAGCCTAGGATATTTAAGGGCAAGTTGTTAGACCGTTTAGCAAAGACATCCCCAAGCCCCTGCAAAGCATAGGCTGCCAGCCCGCTCCCAACCCTGTGTGCTCACGGCTGCAGTGCCCGCTCTTGGCCCGGGACCCTTCACGATTAGCGCGCGTTGCCAGACCCAACTAACACAAAACCTTTGCTGGCAGGGTAGACAGAGCCGGCGAGGCTTGGGGGGGGGTTCACACCCACCACGTGCGGCGAGCGGAGGTTGCACGCTGACACCCGTCCCCTCCCCACGGCCCCTGCGCTCCAGCTCGCAGCCCCCCGAGCTGCCCTTCCTCTCCCTGTTTTCTCGCAGGACTGCAGCCCTGCTCCCCTGTGCGGGCTCCGTCAGGTCCCTGGTAGCATCGCAGGGAGCAGAGGATGCCGGAGACCTCAGGGATGTGCTCGGCCAGACCAGCCCAAAGCAAAAAACAGAGGCAGCCTGCTGTCTCCGGGCTCCTCTCCACCAGCAAACTACGGCTGGGTTACAAAGATGACTCGGAGGCAACATGTCAACTAACGTGCAGGCTGAGCAGATGGGAGAGGAGGAACGGCGACGTTTACCACTAACGCCACTTAAAGCCAGCGGTTCCAGCAGGACTGACCTGTGACATGATGCGAAACGTGGCTTGCCCAGCACTAGACTGCCAAAGAGAGCTCAACGCGATCCTCCGCAGCCACGGCACAACGCAGCCCGTCCTCCAGCGAGGACGAGGAGCACGGCAAACCCTCCAGGGGCTCAGCAGCGGGAAGACAAGCTGCAAGCACCTGGGCACAAGTGCTTTGCTGCCTCTCCTCCCCACGCACCAGACCAGCCCTCCAGTAACAACCTCCTTGGCTGGGAGAAGCAGAATTTCCTTCCTGCAAGAGCCTGAGCTCCTGCCCGACTGCCTGTCGGTGCTTCCTGCGTTCATGGAAACTTCGCTGAAAGTTAAGCCCTCGGTAGCTAAGAGGCGCTGGAACATTGACAAGCTGATCTGGTTCCAAGCTTGATTTTCTTCCAAATATGCAGAGAGCTGCTTTAGACTGGGAGGGAATAACGGCAGCCTCCTACGGACCCCAGAGCCAGCGGAGGGTAGGAAAGGAGCCCCTCCTCTCTCTCCACCAGTCTCAGGCTGGGAATAAAAGTCCCACCCAGGGACTAAAGGACCTTCTGTTCCCAGCGGCAAAGCCCCAGCTTCACACTTAGTCCTTCGCGCCCGCGGCCCCACGCTTGCGCCCCGACCCAGGCAGGGACACGCGTCCCTCCAGGCGCCCATCTTACCCCACATGGTGCAGAGCAGCCCAGTGCAAATCACGCCGTGCCTCTCCAGCACCTCCCTCCACCCGACAGGGAGCAGGGAAGGCTCAGAGCCTGCACACGTCGAAGCAAGGCCAGCGTGGCTTGGGACGGCTCTAACCCGTTGGCTGGGCTGCCACGGTGCTCCTCAATCTTTTCCTTCAAAAGAAAAGGAGTGGACACCAAAGCTGCGATCAGCTCGGTGGGCTGGGTCTTCTGCTGCCTTGATTTTAGGAGCCCAAAGCTCGCTGGCGTCTTGGGGTGCTTCCAGCCCTGCACATCCCACCCTCGCCATCAGCACCCCGGGCTTTGGCCAAGCCCCGGTGCTGCCAGCGACGCTTCCGTTGTGCTAACGGGACATTACCCAGACCCTGCAGCCCCCGACACCCTGAAGCACCCCCGGCCGTGGCCAGGGACCAGGGAAAAGGCAAAACACGCGGGTGCCCACCGATCCCCACCGCGGCTGCGAGGGCGACGGCAGCGGCGCTCAACAGGTGCACCGGCTGCACCGCTCGCCGGGAAAGAAATCTTGGCGTCCGCTTCAAAGGCATGCAGGCTCCGGGCGGGTTTGAAAAGGAGCCTGTCGGGAGCCAGCGCCTGCAATGTGGGCTTTTGTTACCAAACCCCGCGGAGAGGCAGGGAAAACAGTTGCGTGTGTGTTTGATGGCTGGGGTTTCTGCGTCTGCCGCCTTCGCAGCTCCGATCTTGCAACATTTGTGCTGGTTCGCGGGAGCCAGAAAGTGAAACAGGCACGTCTATAGCCACCTCCTGCATTTAGCAGTAAACAGATTATGCCGATAAAGGAGAATAAAATGTGCTGGCGGGAGCGATTTCTGACTTTACGCTCGTCACTCATTACTTACACAAGGAAGGAATTTGTTTACGTAATTATTTTTAGCCTGACAGCATCTCCGAAAGCTGCAATGATTCAAGCGTTGTCTGCCGGCCTCCCCAGCCCTCTGCCACGCTCCCTGGCGAAACGAGCTCCCAGGGCAAGGACGAGGAAGGGTGCTCTGCTCCTGCCACCAGGCCAGCCCCAGCCCCGCACCAAACCCAGCAGCACTCGCTAGCCCTTGTGCAAACTCTCCGTGCCGAAAATGCCTCCACCGGCCTCAGCTACAAACCCCCCGGCTCGGGCTTTGCATCTTACCTACGGCGGGGGGGCATCTCTGGAGCCACCGAGCGCCCTGCCCGGCAGCCGGGACCACCACCGGCACGCTGCACCCGGTGGGACGTGTCCTGCTTCGGCAGTGAGGGTTAAACTGATGCGAAATCCAGCCCTTGGTGCTGCCCCGTGGCGGCACAAAGCGTCCGTACTTCAAGGCAGTTTTAGCAATGCCGAAGGCAAAGGTTTAATTCAAAGTGAAACGCCTACGAAAAGAAGGCCTTTCCTTTTTATAAACAATTTATATTATTTGACTATTACCTGATCTGAATCTCTGCTTATTACTCCTAGCAATAGTAGACAACAGCTGTTAGGTTCTCTTTCTCACGCGGTGGTTTTTTTCCTGTGTGCGCAGAGTAAAGTTACATCAGATTGCTACAGAGATATGTTCAGGAGTGCTCCAGCCAAGCAGATCCCACATGTGAATGCATCCTCGTTAGTACAACTGATTTTCATTCCTTCTGCGACGCCGCTCAGACCGAGAGAGCAGGCGGGACGCTGCTCCTCCCAAGTCTGAGCTCCTCTGGCTCTTCCAGAGCCGCTCACATCAGCTGCCGAACTTTTTTTTCCTTTTTTTTTTTCCTTTTTGGCTGATTTGCTAGATAGAAGTTGTTTTCAAACCACTGGTAAGAAAACATTGTGCCTCACTTCAATACTTGTACTTCAGAGGAGTACAACAGCAGAGGGGGAACAGCCAAAAAACTGGGTTGTTTGTTGGGTGTTTTTTTTCCTTTTTCAGCCATCTTCTTATGAAGCCTTGTGCACGTTCTGTGCCAGCAATAAACCCCAGTGCTGGGACCTGGAGGGGAGGAGAACGGTGCATGCTCAGCCTCAGCCACACCGTGGCCACCGCCGTTATCCGCTGCAGCACCCACAGCTGCTAATGGGGCTCGTGCCCACCCAGACACGCTCTGGACCTGATCCAGAGCACCCAGCTCCCTCCTCCAGCCAGGACAGACGGATGGACAGGGCTGTTTGCACGCTCGCTGGGAAGCATTTGTCCCCAGGTGCCTCTCACCGTTTACTGCCCTTCCTTCGGCGTCTCCTCCTCCTCCCGGAGCTGCTGCCTCCGCGCTTGGAAGTCTTCATCTGAAAGGCAGAAGCAGGCAGGGGCTGTCAGGAGTTGCCGCCGCTTCCACGCCGGGATGCCAGCCACCGTGCCACGGTCCCAGCTCCAGCGAGGTGCCCCAGCAGGGAGGCAGCCCGGCCCCTGCCCCAGGGCAGGGATTTCCTCGCCCAGACAGACAATTCCCAGGGACTGGGACATGGGGACTCTCTGCCAGAATAGGCTTGAGAACACTGGAAGGAGGATTTGGCCCACGGGGCCATTTCTGCCATGCCATTTCATGCCACCTGAGCCAGACCCGGGGTGGTCCAGGCTGGCACAAAACACACTGCCAAGACCTGCTGCTGTGCACATCTGGCTGACAACAGATTTGCCAGGACTGTGCCCCGACCCCAGGCTACGCATCCTGCAGGGCTGCACAGCCCAGCTGCAAGCCTCCAAGGCTCCCCAAAAGAGGAGATTGCGTCCCCGGTCCCAGCAAGTGCACGCTCACAGGAGAGCTGTGTGGGACCAGGGGTGAGCCCGTAGCCTTGATGGGAGCCATCTCCAAAAGTGTGACGGCATGGGGCAGGATGGGGCCAGTCACTGCGGGACCCCAGCTAGCTACGCTGAGCACAGCGCACATGGCGCAGCATGGCACGGCATGCCATTTCTTACCGCATGAATGTCCTTCGACATCGTCGAGAAGATTTGCCGTGGAAGCCGCCGTTCCCAGCCTGCGCCTTCCACTAAGGAAAACCAGTTGTGGGGCCGAGATGTGGCTGGGGGACCACAATCGCCCTTCCCAGCCCACGGCCCAGCCATGAGAGGCAGCTGGGAGGCTCCGGCCAGACCGTGGCCTTGGGGAGTCCCCAGAAGCACCCAAGCAAGACCACTCCGACAGCCCCGCACCCCACGACAGCTCCCCAGCCCCTTTTAGGATACACCTGGTGCTTCAACAAGTGTTTTCTTTTTGATTTCCTCATCTTCGTCTTCTCGGAGAAGGCTCTGGCGAGTTCAAACAGCTTCTTGCGCGTGGCTGGAAGGAAGCAGCTGGGTGAGGGTCTTGCCCCAAAACCCCTCCCAAAGCTGCCATGGGCAATGGGGAAGAGAGGGCCAGGGCCAGCAGTGCGAGAGCCACCCGCACCCCAATGCCCCACAGCAATATTCTGGGTTTGCCTGGAAACACCGGGGCCGCGCAAGGCTGCCAGCCTCGGAGAGCCAGCTCCCGCGACCAACAGGGACATGCTGGTCCCTGGCGGGAAGTGCTGATGTTTTTACCCTTTCACTGGGATTTTCATGACCTTCCCTATCTGTGACTGACCCGCATCTCCCCAGTGTCTCAGCTGGCTGCAGCCCCAGTCAAGCTGCCCAAAGACCTCAGTCTATTTTGCAACGGGAGAAGTGGGCTGTGACTTGCTAAGAGGAAAAGATTAGAAAAGGGAGAGTTACGGCAAACCCTTGGCTTGCTTTTCTAGGATTCACACAAACCCTGCCCAGAAATTCCTCTATTCCACACCACCACCTGCATCCTCGACTCATGCCACAACCCACACATGCACTGGGGACAGACGGACAGTGCAGAGCTGGGGCACCAAGACCCAGGTCTCCATCTCCCGTCTGTCGTGCCGACGTGCGGCACAGGAGCTCCCTGCTGCTGGCAAGGGCCGGGAGAAGACCACCGCAGGGCAGGGATGCAACAGCCCAGGGCTGTAAAATACAGACGGAAACTCAACCCCAAAGCCACGCTGCTGGGGCTGAGTACCGTCTCAGCACAACGTGCCACCGCAGCGTGCAACGGCCTGCGCCCTGTGCGCCGATGTGCCAGCCCCTCTGTGCAACTCCCAGGGCGATGGGGCCGCGTGTGCCCAGCTGCCAAGGGAGGCGACAAGAAAACTCCACGCACACGCGCTAGCAGGCGTACGTGTACCGGCTGACGTGCACACAGAACGCGGAGCGGACACGCTGCGCGAGCGGGGACCACCGCAGCGCTTGGGCGAGCGCCAAGCAATGCTGCCGGCTCTTCCCCTGCCTGCCCCGCTCCCAGCTTCCCTCCAGCCCTCGCAGGCATCCCGCTGCCAACACGGAGCCTGCGAACCGACTCACATTTTCCCATGTGTTTCAATTTGTCTCTGAATAAGGCATCGTCAGACACGGCACCGCCGGCCTCGCTGGTTACAGAGGGGGCTACGTCACCTGGAAGGCAAACATCTGGTCACCGGGAGTGCGTGCGCGGCGAGGGGAGGCTCAAGACAAATCATTTCCATGACCCAATTCCAGTGCAAGCAAAGAGCAGCCCTGCCATGAGCAGAGCTGAGCGAGAGCAGGCAGGATGAGGGCACTGGCACGCCAGGGCTGGCTCCAGACGAGGATTCTCTGTGGATATAACCCCAGAGACCGTGGGTGCATGGATGTCGGCTTGCGGCACAGCCTCGGCCCCGCGGGAATGCTCACCCTGAGCCACCTGTGAGCAGACGTGGGGTGAGTTGGCGGCTCAGCCCCACCACCAGCACCGCTGCAGAGCAGGAGGCCTCCCTCGGTGCTGCTCCAGGGACAGCAGCCCCAAATTACCCCCGGCGCTAATTGCACTCCGGGTATTAGATTGTGCCCGTGCTCAGTACCTGGGATGGCAGGGCCACCAGATGAGGAGTAGAAGTTCAGGCAGCCCAGCGACTCGGTCCGGTGGACCAGAGACCCCCACAGCCACGTTCTCGTGCCCACCTGGGCCCACGGCCCTTCCCCAGGTCTGAGTGCCCTCAAAGCACCGTGCACCCAGCCGCTGCGTCTCGCACACCCCCGCATAGGGCCATCGACAGACACCAGCTCTAATTCTGACCCCAGGCAGCTGCTCCGCTGGCCGAGGTTAATCAGGATTACTCAGGAACAGTCATTATGCCTCCCAGGCACAATCCTCCACGTGGGGAGGGCAGGGAGGGCAGCAGTGTCCGTCCCCATCACCAACCAGCTCCTCTCCTGTGCTGGGATGGTGGCAGGGAGGGATCAGCCAGTTTCCTCACCCTGCAGCCACTTCGGAGGGAGCTGGGCAGAGGGCTGGGAACACTGGAGCTGTGCGGCTTCCCACTGCTGAGAGGCGATGCTCACACGCATCTTGAAAGTTACCTGATATTACGGAGGAGAAACCAAAGTCGTTGCTGACAGCAACGCTGGTCGACTTGGATTTTTTTGACTCATATTTCAATCGATCTGAAAAACAAAAAGCCCGGCACCCAGCTCGATCAGACCCTCGAGGCAGCGCACGCGGCTCCGCTCCCCTCTCCCCTCATGGCCCCCACAGCCGTGGAGGGACAGGCTGACGGCAAGGGAGGGAGCTCGGGCTTCACGTCAGCACGGTGACCGCAAGCGCTTTGGTGGGAGCCCGCAACAGCAGGTGGGAGCGCTCCTCTCACCGCAGCAGAAGAACCGCCCACCCGCTGCAAGCATGCGGCGAGCACGCCGGTGGTTTTCCAGCCGCGGCGGCCGGGGGCAAAGCCCTGCAGTGAAAAGTGTTGCCGGAACCCTGTAAACCACCAGCAAGATCTCCGAGGGAGACGGCCCCTTGGCCGGGGGGGCTCAGAGCTGGTGGCAGAGCAAGGGAGGGGAAGGGGTGCTCTTTGCTAAGCAGCAGAAAACCACTGACACCCTTGAGCCCTCCCCATGGCACTGGGTGAGCAGCTGGCTGCTGGCTTGCCGGGAAGGAGCATGGTGACAGGGAAGGAGCAATCATGGCAAAACTGCTCTCCAGTTCAGGCTCTGCCAGCACCTGGGGAGGGCAGAAAGAGCCGGGGAGAGCGCACCGGCCAGGCTGGGCTCGGAGGGCATTTCCGAGGCTCCTTGCTATGGATTTTGCTGGGGTTTGCCAGAGACACCGCAGAGAGATGGGCAGGGGGAGGAGAGCCTCAGGGCAGGCGGCTCAGCACCAGGAGCAGGAGCCCGGGGAGCAGCCCGCTGCCCGGTGTCAGACCACCTGCCACCAGCCTGGCCGCATCCTGCACTGGTTCTGCTTTGGCATGAGCCACGATGCCATGGGCAGGGCAATGCCGCCAGCAGCCAGTGTCACGGGGGGGCCACGCAGCCGAAAAGCGGAGGCAGAGGTTTCTGAAGGCACTTCTCACCTCTCTCCAGGGCGAGGAGGAAATCCCGATTCCTCTGGAGCTCCTTCATGAACTCTTCATTCTGCAGGAAGAGCGCGATCCGCTCGTCTTCCAGGTACTGCTTCCACCGCCGCTCCTGCTCCAGGGAGCCCTGACCCCGCGGGGCGAGCCCCCGCGGCACGGGCTGCCGGCAGCTGTGGGAGCCCTGGGCAGGAGGCAAACATGGCAGAGGTCGGTCGGTGGTCTCGGTGCCTGCGCTGGTGCATGCAGGAGGTTTCCCGCAGCAACGCCTCAGGCTGAGCTTGGCCTTTTGCTCCTCCGTTACACCACCGACTGGCTGCTCCCCAGCGGGGAGAGGGGTCCCTCCTTCCTAAATCCAGCACCCGACAGCCCGGGGCACCGTCCCCCCCCCGGCTGGGCTGCGCTCGGGACGGTGCTGCTGCAAAGGGGACAAAGGGGGACAGGGTACCACCACCTCTGCCCAGCAGGAATGGGGATGGGGCGGAGGCAGGTAGGGATGGATATCCCACGCGGGAATGGGGACGTCTTGGTCTGGGCTCAGCGTGGCACGGGGAGGAACCGGTGCCTCCGGAAGAGCTCCTTTGCAGAATGCAGATTTGCAAAGACTTTTAACTTTAAACCGTGGGGTTGAGCCAAGACAGGACTTGGTGGTGAGGCGAGGGAGAACAGTCTCAGCCAGCGTCGCTGCTTTTATTTCCCCCTGTCTAAAAAGCAGAGACTGCAATTTCCCACTGATGAACGTCCCTGCACAAGGCACCTCATGCTCTCCCCTGGCTCCCGGTGCGGTTGCACCTGGGGAGCAGCAGAGCCACACTCTACAGCCGCAACCCCATCCTCGCCTACAATATTTATCTGATTTGTAGCTGCTCTCAGAGAGCCATAAAAAGCAAAAGCACACAATTACCGGGGAAAGAAAAGAGCAGCTGCTCCTCTCCTCCCCTTGAGCCCAAATGAATTGGCACGTTCCTATTCCCAGAAAGGTAATATAGCCTGCGAAGCTCAACTTCCAGGGCAATCATTTATGAAAACGTGGCAGGCTGCCTTCGGCGCCAAAAAGGGAGGGAGGAGCCGATGCAAGGGGAAGGCAGGGTGCCTGCAGGCCCCCCCAGCCCCTCGCCGTGCCAGGAGGGCACTAGTCCCATTTGCAGGCTGGCTCCTGTGTTAGCAAAGGGGCTGAGGGACATCCTGGGGATGTGGAGTGCCTGGAGCCAAGCTGGGTGCCCAGCACGGTCTGCGCTGGGGCTGCTTGTTCCCCACGGGGTGCTGTCCATTGCCTGCCCCACTGTGGGCAGAAAGGCACCTGCAACCCCAAGCCCCATGGCTCCAAAACTGTCATGAAGAACACGGTAACTCTGATTTCCCAGGAGAAAATCCTCTGGTTTGCACTAGATTTTCCACCCAAGTTCCACTGCACCAGCCCCCAAGCACCCTGGTAGTGCCACTCTCCCCAAGAGTGTATGCCGGTCCTGCTGTTCCTCACCAGGGTAGCAAGTAAGATTTTAAAATAACTTGAAATAGTAGGTGCTTATTACAAGTGGCATGGCTGGCACTAACTGCTGGGCTAACGGCAGGAAAAACATTGAAGCCTTACTGGAAGATTCCCCTTTCCCACCTTGCTCACTTCAGTCTCGCCTTGAACAACAAGAAGTGCTCCAAGACTTTCAGTTTAGTCGGCACCCAGTACCCAGATACTCTCAGAGCACTGATGCTGCAAGCTCAGGGTGGCCGAGGACCGAGTTTGATGCTCTATGCCACACCACGGAGCTGGGGCGCAGGCTGGAAGGGGCAGCAAGCCTCACCTGTGTGCCAGTGGTCTGCTGGGGAAGGATGCGGAGGAAGTCTTCGGGGAGGTTGCCCAGGAGCGGTGGGTTCCAGTTCCTGTAGCGCCCGGGCGCTGGAGTGCTGCCGGGTCCCGGCACGTCTGTCCTGCAAGGCAAACACAGACAGCACCTTTGGCAAGGGTGAAACCCCCCGACGTCTGCTGCAGCAGCAGGGCACAGGGCCCGGCATGGCAGCCCCCTGCCCAGCTCGACCGGTGGTCCTGGGAACCAAGAAACCGCAGCACGCCTCCCAAACCCATGGCGTTAGCGTTAGCTCCGGAGAGCGAAAGGCTTTCCTAGCCAGTTTGAAATCTTTGGGAGCTGCTTTTCAAGCCTTGCCCTGCAACCACGCAGGCTGGATTTCCCTTCTCCTCCTTGTTTTGCTCGGAGTCCCAGAAAACAGCCCTGTGGGAGCCCTAGCACGGCAGGATCGTGCTTACGAAGCTGATGAGCGTCTCTCACCAGATGTCGCACCCAGCCTGCGCAGCCGGCAGCGCCTTCATCCGAGGGGGCTGGCACAGAGGCGGCCAGGGCACCGGCGCTTGCTTTCCTGCAAGCCCCAAGGCTATGGCCAAGGCACTGCCGCCGGGGGAGAGCCCACAGCCCGTGGGGCCAGAGACCCCCAAGGGGCTCGGTGACCCAGCAGCAGCAAATCGAACAGACCCGAGGTCTCCAGTGCCGAGAGCCATGATGCGTGGGGCCCCAGACGCCCAGCACCTGGTGTTTTCAAGCGGAGGCGAGCACTCCCCACCCCCGGTAGCTGATTTTTGCCATTCCACACGCTGCCAGCGTGGCTTTCTGGGCCCCTCAGCTGTTCGCTTTTTAGGGCCTTGCAGGGATTTTTTAGCCAGCTGCGAGCTTCATTCATCTCCCTTGGCTTCGTCTCGCCTGACCCTAACGAACTGATGCCAGATGCCCCTTGCCAGGGCCACCTAACACGCAGCAAGACCCCCCCCTCCAGGCGCTGGCACAGGGTGCTTTGCCGGCCGCACTGTGGGCCTGGGGGCTCACCTGGGCGGTGGGGTGGGTGGCGCGCGGGGGTAGCGGTTGCCAAACTCCTGGCTCTCGTAGGCGGGAGGGGAGTAGACGGGAGGGGGCTCCTCATCCGAGCTGTCTGGCTCCAGGGTCCGCTCCAAGATCTGTGGGGTGAGAGGACAGGGTGAGGGCGAGCTGGAGAAACACTCCCCGCTTGCGCATGGCAGCAAAACGGGGACAGAACAGGCTGAACACTGCACAGAGGACGGGGGCAAACTCCCGGCACCAGTCCCCTGCACCAGGGGGGCTTTTGGTGGGGTTTGGAGGTGCTGCTCTCGAGGCACCGCATTTCAGGTGATGGATGAGCCCATCCCTGGGTGTACGCAGCCCTCGGGGACCCTTTGACAGCAGCTAAAGGGTCTCTGTTGGGTTTTTGGGCAGGAGGGAGTGAGAAGAGCGCTTTGGCTCGAGCCTCAAGCACTGTCCAAGACAAACCAGCCAGGCTGCACGCTCCAGATCAGCCAAATCGGGCACTCGAATATCTGCCCGCCTGCAACAGCCGACAAGCACCATGCCCAGGCAGAAGTGAGGCAGGATGAGACTGAGCTGCCCGCTCATGACGAGCCAGCCCTGGCAGCCAGGAGTCCAGGCAAAGGACCCCCACCCCTAGCCACGTGCTGGGGACCACCGGCGGGGGTTACCTCGGGGGGGATGCTGTCCTCCGAATCCGAGCTGTCGTCGCAGCCGCTGCTGTCCAGGTTCATCTGCAGGAGCTGGTCAATGGTGGCGTCCACGGCGCCGTTGTTGGCCCTCAAGACGCACTCGATGATGTCGTAGTCCATGTTGGGGAACATGGTTTTGAAGTCCTCCATGGCCTGGTTGAACTCCAGCCGGCGGACCTGCCTGGCGGGGCGGCTGTTGTTGAGCTCCTGGGCGGAGGAGCCGCCGCGCGAGCCGCCGTTGCTGCTGCTCCGACGGAAGAGGCTCGTCATGGCGGGGCGGCTGGCGCGGGGGCACGGCGGCTGCGGTC
>NW_010972831.1:7970731-7984391 GCF_000737465.1 Haliaeetus leucocephalus | reverse complement strand
TGCCCCGGCGGCCGGTGGGGAGCATGGGCGGGCGGCGGGGGTCCTGCTCCCCGCGGCCGGCGGCACCGCGCGTCAGCCCCCGGCACGCTGCAGCATCCTCCCACCTGCGGAGGGGAGAGGGGAGAAAGTCACCTGCGGGACAGAGCACCCGGACACGTGGCAAGATCCCACGGCTCAACAGCAGACGTTTGCTTCAATTCGAGACGTCTAACCGCGTCCTCGTGGCACCGTGCCATCCCCGCAGCGCGGCTGGCATGCCGGAGCTTGGATGCGCCGTGCCAGGTGCTGTACAAACAAAATGCAAGGTCAGAAAAATGGCATTACTTCCACTACCGAGGGCTCCCCAGATTTAACACTTCCAGGTCTGACATGTATTTATAAACACAGTAAAATCTCTCTTTAAATAAAAACGCAGTCGGCTCAGAGAGTTTCAGAGCAGGGGGCTAAAATACTCTGCAGTACGGCAAAGCGACCCTTGGGAAAAGCCACCAAATCCAAGATTAACATTCACTCTAAAACCGTAAACAGATTATACAGCTACCACTTCTCATTTGGAAATGCAGGGCCAAATTCAGTTCTGGATTAACTCCACTGTTGAAACAGAATTACCCCAGGAACACTTTTGATCCATAATATAATTTTCAAAGGCTTTTTCCTAAGCAGCAAGCAGAGGGTTCAAGATAACTGTCCCTAAAATGGTATTTAATTCAGAAGAACGTGCCAAGCACATTTCTTAGCGAAACAGGGTATAATCAGATTCAAAGCCATTAAGCGGAGCAGTCACCTCTGAAGGTCACCCGGGCTCTCTCCTGCCCGTAGCAAGGCTGTGCATGACAGCCACGTCCCCAGTGCTCACCCAGCCTCAGCCGCCGCGCTGGCTCACAGCCCCGAGCTGCTCCAAGGGGCTTCCAGAGGCTGTTGAGAGCAAAACCCACTTGCAAAACGTGGGAAACTTGGCACGAACTCTGGGAGAAAGTTTATTTTGGCAATGCCGGTTAACCCTCAGGTTTTTGTCCCCAGGGACAGCCCTGCTCTGGCTCAGTACCCAGAGGAATCGCTGACGCATCCGGAGGATGGGGGGGATGATTCCCGCTCCGTGGACACGCTCTGCTCTCCCTCCCTGGCTTTTTTGTAATCCTGGATGCATTTGCATTCAGATGCACTGAGCCTGCCGCCGAGCCCCGCGAGCGAACCTGAACAGCAGCCCTGCGCAAACGCCGGCACCGACCAGACCCTGCGCCTCGGCCCAGGGCAGCGGTCCCTGGGCTGAGTACGGTGCCATGGGTCCCTCCAGCCGGTGCCACCTTCCCCGTGGCATTTGCTCACCCCGCAGGACAGGACCTGTGGAAAAGCAGCAGGAGGTTCACTGCCGGGCACAAGAGGCCATTTCCAAACAGCACCGGGAGCCCCCGGTTCGCTCCACGCTCACTAACAAAAAGCATTTAACAGATCACTCAGCCGAGAACTGTCTCCATCCCTGCAGTTGCTCTCTGTCCCCAGGATCAGCTCCTGCTCGCCAGGAGCCAGGCACGGAGCAGCGTTGTGTGAGTGGAGCAGGAACAATTCCGACAGCCCTGCCCGCCTCTATTCACTGAGGACAAATAAATCTGCTGGAGTCAATTAGTAAAATACTGCTGCTCGGTTCCTCCTCTGCTGTCATGACTCATGCACAGCAAAAAGCTGGCATTGTTCACACCTCTGGTATTATACTTTAATTGCAATATTGCATGGCTGGTTTAGTCACATATTAAACTGAGTTATAACACATTCACAGGGTACACACGCTCCTTAAAAGATCTGGCTACTCCAAGAGGATGGGGAAAGAGCCTGGACATCAAGGGGAAAATAGCTTATATGGGATACACTGCAAACACACACATGATCCAAATATGAAGATGAGAGCTTCTGCAGAGAACCATTAGCTCAGCAATGCCATGCCAGCCCATAAACCTCAAATAGTAAATTCAGCCCCCAAAATCAGAATATGCGGTTGGAAATCCCCAGATCTATTTAAAAATCCTAAGATCTCTATAAGTAACAAGAAGCACCTGTGGCTGGGGATCTTTGTCTCCAAGGGTTTGACCTTTGAGTGTATATTTAAGGTCTTCTCTGTAACCACGAAGGCTGGGAAATCCCATTTACTGGAGCCAAAGCCCCCAGCCCACCACATACACCAGGCATTGGCAATCCCCCTGCAATCCCTGGGCCGTGCCAAGGAGGGACCGGCTCCTCCTGATGCAAACGCCTCTGTTCTGGGGAAGGTGTTGGTCAACGCGACACCAGAGTCTGGGACAACTCATTGAAATCGCAGCCCACGCTGGATAGCGTGACTGAGCGCAGCGACGCGCCGAGTAACTGAAAGCTTCTGGTCAGGAGATGAACTAAATTAGGGATGGGGACAAGATATTTATACGCCAAAAAGGCTCTGCTGCACATCTGGCTTCAAACAATCCTGAGGGATCGCGCTGCTGAGACCTTCCCAGCCCCTGAGATACGCCCGGAGGCTGCGGGGCTTTGCAGGAGGCTGCCGCGAAGGGTGCGTTCGGCAAAACCGAGGTGCAGCCGGTGCCCCTGGCACAGACCGGGGCTGCTCTGCACGCCCCACGGGCAAACAGCGCTGCGGGCAGAGCTGAAACACTGCAAATGCAGGCTTTTAGACCCATTTTTAAAAGTCCTGCTGCTAATCCAGAGAAATGCAAACCACTACAGCGGCATGAGTTAAAATCCAGAGAAAAGCAAGTCGTGACACCAGCACGAGTTAATTTAAAATGTAAAACAATAGCTGTATTTGCAGGATCCTCCCCAATTCCTGCTTTTCTGCATCAGCATCTTCAGGTGAGCCGTGGGGAGGGCAGCGGGACCCCCAGGCACCGGTGCCGGCAAGGGGCTCGGGACGTCTCTGGCCCTTATTTTTGTGATGTCAGTGAGGGGCTGGGAAGACGCCAGGAAAAGCAAAATCCTTTGGATTTCCCAAAAAGGAAAGAAGAAAGCTGGTGTCCAACTGCCAGCCCAGGCGCGAGCACGGGCGCGCTCAGGGCAGTTTGGTGTGGACTGGGCTTCTCTTCACCTTGGCCCCCTGTTCACAAAATTAGGCTGTGATGACTCATTTAGCTGTTGCCCGACCAACTTTCTTCCCGCCTTAAAATAGTTCTTGCTCCTCTATCACACAGAAAAGACCCTGAATGCTGTTATTCATTCATCCAAACCCAGACGCAGGCGTAATCCTTTGCCCTTCTGCTGCGCCCATCACAGGAGGAGCTTAAAGGCTTTGCAAGCTCTGGGTGCGTGCGTCCCCGTCCCACGGGTCGCGGGGACCAGCGAGGCAACAGCAGGGACCCCGATGGGGCCGGCACTGCCCTCGTGCCCCCCACCAGCCCTGGCAGCACGGGGTAAAACCTCCCGTCCCAGCAGGGTTGGCAGCCGCAGGGCACGGGCAGTGCCCGGTCCTGGCTCGCCCCGGGGACACGGCGGCAGGTCCCGGCTGAGCCGCCTCGGCAGCCAGTGGCCGCGGTTGTCCCGGCGCTGACCTGCGTCACGGAGAAAGTGCCAGGTGACGTCCCAGTGCCAGACTGGGGGCCAGACGCAAAGCCAGCGCCAGCGCTTCCACCGTGCCGCTGTAACATCAAACCCGCAGGAAAGGTTGCCGTATTGCCACGTCCACACCAGCTTTTATCAGCTGCCACGGTGCCACGTCCACACCGGCTCTGTGCCCCAGGATGGGGGCTAGCACAGAAAATGCCCATGCAGGTTTTGCCGTCGTCACCTAGCCAGGACAGCGCGGGATGCTCTCCCGCACACGTCCACGGTTGCTTTCTCACTGCAGGCTGTGCTCAGGCACCAGCACACCTTTGGGTTCAGCTCCTGCCGTTAGCTCACCACTTAAAAAACTTAAAATAAGACCAAACAAAAGCTGACCTTTGGGGAGGAGGCTCATCCCTGCAAGCCCATGGGTGCACCCTGCCTCTTCTCCTGCCGGAGCCACTAATGACTCGCACAATTCAGATCCATCCTTGCCTGAGCCAGAGCCGAGAACAAGACCTCGGCAGCCGCGCAGGAACCCTTAATTACGCTCGTCGGGAAGCAGAAAAGGCACGCACAGCCTGGGGGAGCACGTCCTCCTGTGCCAGCCAGCATCCCGCCTCTCCAAAGCCGGTTTCAACCCAGCCCTGGGAGCGGGTCACTCGATACCTCGCAGAAATGGACTTTTCACATCGAGGGATGGCCCGAGAGGCTGTGGGCGCTTCGGGTGAGCTCCAGCCAGGAGCAAGCGCGATGCAAGTCATGGAGGAGGCTGCCTGCAGTTCGACCGTCAGCCATCCGGGAACGGCGCAGACGAGCAGGTGGATAATCCCAGGGTTTGGTCGAACTCATGATGTCATGCTGGAAACAACAGTTGCTCAGCTCTGTGAGGAACGCAGCCCGAACGGAGGAGCGAACAGCTGTAAAAGCACTGGGACTGATCACTCGCAGCCCTCGCAGCTCTGGGAAGAGCCTTGGCACCAAGTGCAAACACAAATATTCCCTTCCCCAGTGTCTGTTGCAGCTCAGACAACAGATGGGATTGCTCAAACATCGCTAAACCAGCCCAGCCCTTTTTCCCCTGCTATTGCCACGCTGCATTTGTCGATGATCCCTGCAAACGTGCCAGAGCTGCGACGTCCAGTTTGCGGCCAGGATGGGGGTGACACCAGTAAGTGCTTGTTCCCCCCAGCCCAGCGCTCTGCCGAGGGCACCCATCGCTCAGTAGCGGCTGCAAGCCCAGGCCTGTAATGACTCGGCTGGGGGATGCGGAGCAGAAACAGAAGGCATTTCCATGCGCGGGATTATCCAGAGACAAGGGCTGCCAGCACCCCAGCTGCTGGAGGGAAGACTGTTGGAGGAAGTCTCAAAACTAGGGACGTTAAAGCAAAAATAACGGCTTTGGCCAGAGCAGATTTGCCGAGCTCTGCCTGCAGCCAGGCCCCTGCAAAGGGATTGCTCCACACAGGAACGAGAAGTCCAGGAACACGACTGGCCGGTGGCTGCAGGTGTGACCATAATAGGGTTGAAACTGGGATGAAAAGTAAATGATCGGGAAGAAAAATTACAGTAATGTCTACCAGCAAACTGAAAGGTAGAGCACATGCCGAGGGTGTGCAGGATGGGGCCTTACCAGTCTCTCCAAAATCCCCTCCGTCATCTTTCTGTCTGCCTCAGAGGATGCATATGCACACCTCCCCCACCCGCAGCCTGGGAAAACTGCTTGCGAGCAAATCCTTTTTCGTGGAAACAAATAAGCACCTGACGATCCCCTTTAATACTTGTTCTACCATGTATTAGAGTGGCTGGGTTTAAGCCCTTTTCAAAATGAAAAGCAATCAGGGAGAAGAGCAGAAGTAAGCCCTGTGTGAGAACCTGTACAGCACTTACCTCTCTCCAAAATGAAATTCCCCTCCCGGCTCCGAGAGTAGCGCTCAAAGCCGGAGGAGCAGCCGAGAGGGGACCAAGGAGAGCCATGGAGCGATTCTGGTCCCAGTGTGCGGCATCATCAGCATTACCACTCAAGCGCTCTCACCTGATGGTTTTACTGGGGAGCCCGCGGCCAGACCTGCACTCTGAAATGCACGATAACCACGTTCGAGAGAAAAAGCGGCGGCTACCGCTGCCTCGGGGCACCCGTTGCTCGCCCAGCCGCGGCCGGCCATGCCATCCTCCCGGAGAGATTTATGAGGGCCTTTGTGAGCCGACCAGATGTCGGCCCTCCGCAGCACCCAGCCGGTTCACAAACCAACAACACACAGCTAAAACTTGGGAGGCCGCCCTCAGCCGGGATGGGAAAGCCGGGCAGGGCTTCACCGGTAACCCCTCGTCCCACTGGAGCGGCACCCGAAGCACCCACCAGCGCCGGGATGCAGCAGGATCCTACAAGGGGGTTGCTCAGCACCGGGGGTCCCAGCACTGCCGGCCACACCGGGATGCCCCCATCCCACCCTGCCAAGGGAAGGCAGAGCCAGCCCCCTGCCCCTCGGCATTGTGCCGTGCCAATCCCCAGCTTTCACACGTTTGCTGTGCCGGAATTACAGCCCCACCCCGCCCCAAACTAAGCCTATATTAATGAGGTAGCACTAGATCTTAATCAAAAAGTCGCCTGCCTTGCGAGGCTGCCTTGTACTGGTTTCATTGAAGGTAATTTGATCTTGGTAGGGCGACATTCCTAAAATAGTTGAGGGAATTCAAACATGAAATAAGGTTTCCAGGAAGGGATTAAAAAAAAATAGGTCAAGCAAGTGTGAGCGATTAAAGTAACCCAGCATCCCTTTGTATGGTTTAACTGCATCTCTGTTCAAATCTATCTTGTATCAACGTGTAATAAATTAGAATCAAGAGGCTGCCTAAAGCAGAGAGGCCGATAGAAGATTATTCCAAGAGGTGGCTGAACATTGGCGACCTTTCCTCCTCTGGCTTTCACCGCCGACATCAAAACACACATGTCCCAGCTGAAAAATCAGCTTAGAGCTTGTCTGAAATGGCTACAAGGAGCGAGCGCTGCCCGGTGCAAAGGCGCAGGCGACAGCAGCACGGTCCAGCTGCCAGCGCTGCCTCTGTCCCACGGGAAAGCTCTGCGCCCGTCGCCGAACTCCATGCCTCAGTTTACCCATCCATTTCAAGCCTCGCAGGAGAGAAGCCCAGGCACCCCCGTGCCCGCTCACATTCCTCCGGCACCAGCCGCTGCCGTCATGCAAAGCCCTCGCACCATATGTCACACGAACCCATCTTTAACTGCTTATCCCTTCTCCTCCCTTTGTGCTCCCGGCTTGCCCAAAAGCGCCATGAAGCAGCAGGGAGTGAAAGAAAATAAAAATTCCTGCAGAGACAAAGGTGTGTGGCTCTCCCTAGGGCCGGACCCAGGTCAGGGTGCGCGGAGGAGCCACGTCCAGGCAATTTTGGGGTTAGATTTGGTCAGTGAGCACCTAAAGGGGAGCGAGCGAAATCGAACCCAGGCTGGGGGCAGGGCCAGCCCCGCTCCCCAGATAATTAGTGCAGCTGATTCACAAATGCTAATTTGCCATTTTAGGTCAAGGGTCAAAGAAATTAAAGGATGGGAGGGGAGAAAACAGAAAAAGAGCCTGAGCAGAGGCAGCCTCTTCCCCTCCAGCTCTTTGCATAGCAAGGACATACTGGGAATGGACTGGAATGGACTGGGATTAGACT
This sequence comes from Haliaeetus leucocephalus, assembly GCF_000737465.1. Classification (NCBI taxonomy): domain Eukaryota; kingdom Metazoa; phylum Chordata; class Aves; order Accipitriformes; family Accipitridae; genus Haliaeetus; species Haliaeetus leucocephalus. Next base: position 7,977,200 of record NW_010972831.1, on the reverse strand, counting down.
GGGCTTACCCTGCCCCAGCCTGGCGGCGCAAAGCATCTCTGCAGGATCCAGCCCTGGGCATCCCGCGAAGCCAGGCAGCCTGGCAGGGACGGGCAGTGCGGAGCAGGGCCAACGCAAGAGGTGGCACGGGCAAAGGCAGCACCAAGGTGCCGTCCAGCCACCAGCATCTCCGGCTGCTGCTCTCCTGCCGTCAGGGTTTAAGGGCTACCGCTTAACGTGCGAAGGAAAAAAAAAAACAAACCATATTGATTTGCCCGAGGCTTCGTGGAGAAACAAGACCGCACGAGTTTCTATGGAAACAAAATTAGTCGAGTAAAACTCTCACTGACTGCACGGTGAATTATTTACCAGGACAGGCCCTTGGCCATTAGGGTCTGGTAAAAAGATTTAAAGGTGATGGCTGCGCGGGCTGCTGGCAACCCCTTCCCTCGGGGCACTAAACCACAGCCGAGGAGGAGGAAAGCCCCTGGGTTTCCACAGCATGAGCACAGTGAAACCCACCGGGGACACTGGGTTTCGCCCGCACGGGAAGGTCCTGCACCTCCATCACCTTGTCCAGAGCTTCAGGTGTCCCCGGGGAGAGGACGGGGGTGGCACGGGGGGATGACAGGGAGGTGCAGCAATGGGGAGATTGTGATGAGCAGACAGGAGTAAGCTGGCACGAAAGAGGAGAACTGCAGGCGTCCGAAGCTGTCGCCTTCCTGTAGTTTTGCTTTTTTACGACAACTTGACCATACTGATGAGCAGGCGTGCGAGTGCAGGGGCTCTGCCGGGCTGCTCATCGCCCGGCTCCTGTCCTGCCCTTCGGGAAGGCGAGCGGGCGCATACATCCCGGCAGAGCTTCTCCAGGGAAGCTGAGGGAGCCCCGGGACCATCCTGCAGGTATTTTGGGTGCAAAGGTAAAGCAGGACACGTCTGCCCTCCCAAGCAGGACCCTTCGCTTCTCCCTCCTCTCCAGCCCCTTGCGACGTGGCACAGTAGCGATGCGCGGCATAAAGCCAGAGAAAAGGCTCCTGCCCGATACCTGCCTGCCACGCACCGGCCACGCCGCACGGTCGCCCATCCCTCGGCATTCCAGGATGAGCCTGCGCTGCACCAAAGGCAGGAATCGGCAGGAGCCGGTCGCAGCCCCGCTCGGCCCCCAGTGCCTCTCAGCATCGCTCTTACAAGTCGGGATCGCTGCGAGCCAAGACCGAGGGGAAGAAAGGGACTAATTAAGTTGCAAATGGAGGAGCTCTTTTTTTTTTTTTTTTATGAGTCACTAAGCCATATGGCTGATGCAAGCTATCCCGCGAAAGTGCCGAGCCGACAATTTGGGCGCTGCCGTATCCTCGTTGTCCTGGGACACGGCGTCACACTGTAATTGCGCCGGTCTTTTGTCCTCCCTCACGCCGGGTGACATTGCTCAGCAGAGGAGAACCTGCTTGAAACGCTATACCTCGCCAGGGACAGATATTTAATTAACGCCAATACGTCAGGGCCCTCCTGCCAGCCTCAAGAACACGATCCTCCATCCCTGGCACAACGGGGCTCATGGGGGAGAGAAAAGCCCTCGAAAGCCGAAATACTGAGTTTGCTCCATTCCTTCTGCTCCATCACAGCACATCACAGTTTTATACAGAAATTATACGGGATGCTAACCTGGATTTGAAGCCAGGCCAGTGCTCAGACAAGCTCTGTCTCCTTTCAAGCTCAGCAGCAGAGTCTGTTCCCACGCCAGCACAGCTCTGTTTCTCAGCAGCAAGGGAAACCCAGCTCTGCTCGCTGCCCCCTTCACCCACTGGCCACTTGCTGTGCCTGGCCACCAAACTAGGTCACATTCTTCTTCAAAATCCCATCTCGCTTCTGTTTCCTTATTTTTAAGTTTGCTTAATTAATCCAAATACAACCCCATCGCCGTCCCGTCCCAGTTGCTTTGTGCTGGCCTGACCATGGCAATTGCCAGCCAGGGAGGTTAAAAGCCACAAATATTTTATAAGCAACAGTTTAGGCTTCAGGAGCCCAGGAATCCTCCCCAAAGGCCGTTCCCCATCCCCACTGCTGCCTTATGGCCCCGGCACGTGCTCCCACACAACCCATCCCCACCAGCCGGAGCTCTGGCCATCGTTCCCCCCTGCCCACGCTCAGCCCAGCTCCACGGGTGGCATGAGGGGGAGCACCGGCAGGGTCCTGCAGGCGAGATGTGCCCAGGCTCCTGGTCCCCCCGTTTCCCCCCCATCCCCTCGCAGATGGCACCTGGAGGTGAAGGCAAGGCTGTGCCTGACGGAGGAGGGTGCCGGTGCAGCCCGCGGTACCTCCCTGTGCTCCCCGGAGCTCCCCGGCTGCTGCAAAGGTTGCACTCGTGTGTGTTCAACCGCTGCCTGAAAGTGTGGTGGCAAAGAAAAAAACCCCACTGCTATAACTGACTCCGTAACCGAGGCAAATATTAAAATCAGCTTTGAGCCTGAATGTCACCGTAACCCACCTAGCAGCGTGCCATGCTCCATTTTCTGGAGACAATCTGCCTATTTTCCCCCTGTTCAAGCCCTGCTTTCCTACGCCAAGGACAGCAGCAAGGCTCCATCGCCGGTGTGCTTGCGTGCCCGGCTGTGTGCGCCTTCCCTGGGGAAGCAAGAGAGGGCAGGGATCGACAATCTGTCAGGCAGAAGGAAGAAATACCACTTCCAGGAGTCAGAGCTCATTTCCCAGCAATAAAAGCAGACTGGGGCTGAGGGAAAGCACCGCTAATGGGGAGGCACATCCCGCACCACTTCAGCTGCTGATAGGAAAGGACCTAGGGACTGCAGCTTGGAAAAATAAAAGCCATCAACAAATGCTTGGTTTTAAGCAGTATAGCCCTAGATTGGGCTCAGATTGGTGCATAAAGGATCTGCTCTTCCACACACGGATTATTGCTGTGGATGATGCCCTCCACGTGCCAACCTCCTCTCCCTGGCTCCTAACTAGAGCTCCTCCAGGAGATAGGAAAAGAAAACATTATTGCTTCCTCCCAGGGAGGGGAATTGCTCAGATCAGCATCCTCCCTTAACTTCCCCCCCTCCCCTCCATCCTCTTTAGCCCCATTACCCCCACTCCGCCCACACACGCTCCTCTGGGGACCCAAGGAAGGGCCAGAGTATCCATTGCTCATAAATGCCACCTAGAAACGAAGACCTGAAGCATTTGTGCTTCCTGGAGTTATTTGTGGTGGATTTTATCTTCTGTTCCATCTATTCTTGGGGCGCTTTGGCAAGGAGGGTCTGTACGGGCAAGCCACCAGCCCGCCTTCCCTCTGCCGGGCTCACGTACTGTGGCTGTAGAGGATGCGAGAAAGACAGTTATCTCCCCACAACAAATCCCAGAAGACAGAGGCAGAACCGCCAGCAATGGGGACATGCCAGAGCCCAGCCACACACAACCGTGGCAGGAGGGGACAGTTCCTGCAAGGCACTTAGTTTGGGTTCTAAGACACTTGTTTGTTTGTTTGTCGCTGGGCAACCGAGAGGATGGAAAAAAATATCAATGTCATATTGTCACCTATGAGTCACCACTACTCGGCACGGGCTAAGATGCCCCGTTCCTCCCACTTCCGAGCACGGGGCGGCCAGGGAAGAGCCCGAGGCACCCCAAAAGCAGCTCACCCCAGCTCTTGCTGCCTGCCCGGTCCTGCCCCAATGCCCTCCCCATCCCTGCAGCTGGGGACACCAGTGGCCCCGGGGACATCAGTGGCCCAGGGACAACTTTCCTGGCCCTGGAAGGCGTCAGAGGAATTTGCATTTATATTTGCATTTCCTAATTGCGCCTGCGGGTTTCCTGGGGCAGCGCCTGGCTTTGGTTTCCATGGCAGGTTTTGTGTGGACCCCGAGAACCGAGGGAGGCACAAAGGGGCCACAATGGACCTGCCACTCACTCGCATCAAAGGCGGCCGGCGGGGCGGGACGGGACGGGGGCACCACGGCCGGGGGCACCACAGCCTGGCCCCCCCCCAGCGCTGCCAACACCAGGGCGGATGCGGGGACCCCCCCCGGGCAGGGGAAGAGGCCGGCCGGCGGCCGATACTCATGGGACGCTGGTGGTTTTGGCACTGCCAGAGCAGCGGTGGGGACACGACACTGGCGGGGCTGCTCCGTGGTGCAAGAACCAGACCCAGCTGTCCCCCCCTGTTCTCATTTCCCGTTATTTTCAGACGGCTTTTCATCCACCTGGGGTGGGTTTCTTTCCTACTTCCCTACTCCATTTAGAAACTGTCTCGCCAGTGAGGCTCCCTGTCCCGGCTCGCCTCGCACACCGCCGTACCCGCTCGGCTCCTGCACTGACCCCAGGGAACCGGCAGACCAGCCCAAAACAGGACCAAGGCCTGGGAAAACCTGGTCCCCGAACCATTGCTGCAAGCCCAGTGCTGCTGAGCAGAAGCGAGGCTCCAGCCAATGTCCCTCCACACCCCGGCCACAGCGATGCTGCCGCCCCGGCCATGCCACAAGAGAGGGACCCATTACCGCCTCGCACACCTGCGAGGTGCTCCGTGTTATTACTTCATTTTTCTTATTTTATAGTATACAATTATCATCATCATCGTGAACTCATGCCACCCAAAAGCTTCCCAGCTCTGACCACGAGTACCCCGCGACACTGGCTGGCGAGCGCACCCAGAGGGTTACGGCAGCAGCCCCCTCCCCACGCATCCCACCGCAGGATTTTACCCTCACGGCACAGACACTGGACACGAATGACCCTCCGGTTCCTCTCCCGGCCGTTCCCCCTCCAAATGCCACTGCCCGCAGCACGCAGCATCCCCATTATCTTAGCCCCCACACAGGGTGTTTGTGCAGGCAGATAAGTACCGAGCGCTCGCTATCGCGCTGGGAAGCCCTGCTCGCTCCCCGCGCGCTCTTATCAGCCCGGGGCGGAGAGGGACCACAGCGCCCACGCCGCCGCAACGGCAAAGCCCGCTCAGCCATGCCACGGATCCGGTCGGGGGAAAAGGTTAGGTGTTGGTGTGCAGGTTAGACGCTGTTTTGTTAGGGATTTTTTTAATTTGAAAGCTCTTTTTTAATAAAATGCTGAAAAAGTCAAAACTTTCCTGGGAACTTTGCAGCTGGGAAGAGGACGGGCGCCTTTCACCCGTCTTTGAAGGAAACACTTTTGGCAATCAGAGGCTCCAGCACCAGGAAGGGTGTGCAGGCACCTGGGGATCGGCGTGTAAGGCTCTGCTGGCATCAGGCACATCCTCACCGCGGCAGAGACAGGCACTGCCGGGGTGGTCAGACGTCATGGCAGGGAAGGCCACAGGAGCAGGGTGCACAATGACAAGAAAGGCACAGCAAGCTGACGATGGGCTGGGTCTCCTCTGCCACGACGACCACCAAAAGTTCTCCTCTAGCCCCACCACCGGCACCGGCCGATCTCCCCTCCCAGAGGTGCAGAGCTCCCCTGGGGTCTTGCTGGCCCAACGCCGGGCTCCAGCCAGGCGCTTCCACAGGAAAACCTTCGTGAAAATCACAAAAAGCTTTGCAGGGGAGCAGATGCCGCTTCAGCCTGCGTTGCTAGAGACGAACGAGGAGGAGGAGGAGGCGAGGAGAGCCACAGCTTCCCCCGCTGCAGGGCAGCCCCGCCAGCAAAGCCCCAGTCGCAGCCTCAGAGGTCACCCCGGGATGGTGGCTTTCCAGGACGTCCTTACCGTCCCCCATGTTTGCTGTCAGTGGTAGCAGCAGGAGGAGGCGTGAGGAGGAGGTGCGACTCTGCTGCTTTTTAAAAAAAAAAATAAAAAGGAGCCTTTCCAACCTGCCTGACAAGACAGACAGTGCATGAGAGCGCTGCTTTGAATGGTGACTTCCACAGGCGAGGCAGCTCTCAAACCCTTCTCCATCGCCGTTTGCCCGTAACCCCATCGGTGGCAATTTCAGCGCTGGTCGGGAACTCCGGGCGAGGAGCAGCCTGGCAGGACGGTGCCCTCCATCCTTACGGGGAGATGCGTCCGGGCACCCGGCCGGAGATCCACAAAGAACCCGGAGCCCAGGAGGTGACCGCCAACTCCTCGGCACGCCGGGGCCCGGCCACGGTTCCTACGCCAAGCTGTGACCCACCCCGGCAAAGATGTCGAGGGGGGTAAAGCGCATCGTTCCGCGAACCAGGCGCAGAGGAAGGGGATGACGTCCCGCAGCGGGGAAGCCACCGAAACCCAAACCCTGCCCGCCGCACCCCACGCTCCGGAGGGATTACGCTCGGGGAAGGGCGATGCTCCGGGGGCTGAGGGGGGACGGGGGCTGCTGCCAGCAACCCCGCTCCCGGGACGGAGACGCTTCACCCCGTGCCCCCACCCACGCCTCCCTAAGGGCCGTCCCCACGCGGGAGGCTCCCCGCGGGACCCTCCCGGTGCCCGGCGGCGGAAGGGGATCCACCGGCACGTTGAAAAACCGGGGGAAACGGCGGACGCCAGGCCCGTGAGCCGCGGCTCCGACCTCCCGGTCTCCCGGCCCGGCTCCGGAGGGGG
>NW_010972831.1:7951516-7970610 GCF_000737465.1 Haliaeetus leucocephalus | reverse complement strand
TAGCGGCGGCCGGGCTGAAAGGCAACGGGGTCGGGGGGCTCTTGGGTAGCCCCCCCCGGGTGACACACACACACGCGCACGCGGTGCGGCCGTGTCCCACCCGGGCCGGGGCATCTCTCCGCCTTGGGGAAGCGTTTCGGCCCGGCTGGAGGTGTCGAGGGGGCTTGGCATCGCCCGGTTCCCTCTGTCCCCACGGAGGCCTGACCCGCCGCCACCCTGGGTCTGCCCGGCTCTGGGGGTGAGACGGCCCCTGACTGGGGCCCGGGGGGGGTCAGGATCCCCCACGACCCCCCCCAGGCTTCCCCAGCCACCCCCCGCCCTCCCCGGCTGTGGGGTCAGGCACCTCTGGCCAGCATCCCGAGGAGAGCTGCTTTCTGGGGCTGGTTTTTGGTCTCCTCCACACCTTTTGAGCATCCCCGGCTCCTGGATTTCGGCCCACCAGCCCCGCGCACCCCTGGGGTAAGGAAGAGGACACGGCCCTCCTGCCCCAAGGGCTGAACACGAGAGACGGATTATAACAAAGCATCACTTCGACCACAGATAGAAAGCAGCCGTCTCCGGTATCCAGCGCTACAGCGTCTGACAGCTTGCAGCCATACCACGTAACAGGACGGGAAGTGATCTCCTCTTACAAATTACAGGAGCCAATTTACACAGGGCAAACACTTCCCGTTTTGCAGAGACCAGAGCGAGACCGCAAACGGCAGCAGGTCAGGGCCTCCGCTTCCCTCGTAGCAATCCAAACCCTTCCGGACACGATGCGGGAGGAACGCCGCACCTCCGGGCACCTGCAGCCGGCCTCCCGCAGCACCCTGCCGCGGCCAGCAAGACCAGCTTGGAAGCACGTCTGTGGGTGCCGGACCCCGAGCACGCGTTTGGGATGGTCCAAAATTCTCGCAGGACGGCCCTCCATGCAGAGGTTTTTTCCCACTCAAATCGTTTCATCCGTGTCTGGCAGCTAAGCGATCCTTAGCCTGGGTAAAAATCTGTAAGGCTTTGACAAGGAACACAGACATCAGTAAGAGTGAAAACATTAGAGGCAAACCTTCGGCTTTCAGCGCGTACAAGTACACGTGCCACAACATTTGCTTTCCCAAAGTTAAACGCAGATCAGCATCTCTTCTGTGACACAGCACCTTGCAGTGAGCTTTGTTGACTGCAATCTCTTTTCCTAGTCCCGGCTTGTTTTGAGGGAAACAGGCGATTTTACGAAATTTCTTTACTGTCCTTTGATATGGGTCTTAGCTGCTAATGACGCTAGGAAGTAAAAAGAAAGGGGAATAGAAATACACAGCTATGAAGAATTAAAATATCGAATTTAATTGAGCCAGTTCCAGCTAAATTGGCAATTCCCTGAAAAACAAACCTTGCACAGAAAACACAGAACACAAATGTTTTCATCTTAACAGCTGGCGAGAACAACTAAGTGAAAAGGTGAATGGAGTACTTCTGCCTTCTCTGAAAAACAAAAGGTGCCTTACGTTCTGAAAATGCCCCTTCTTTTTTTACTAAATGGGTTGATTTTGGAGGTAGCTATTGGAAAGGCTTTGCAAGGAAGGCAGAGGTCTGTACTCTGATGCAAGCAGTAATTTCAGATGCCCACATTGAAATGTTTTACAAATGTCTCATTTTCAAAAAGCATTTATGCTTCCTTAAAGAAAAACGCAGGACTTTTAAAAAAATGACTCAAATTAGCCCAGGAACCTGAAGAACCAAAAAAATCTATCATCATTTTTAAAAAATCATAAGCCCACCTTTCCCGGCGGTCTTTATTTGGGCTTCAGGGAGATGCAATGTACGACGAAATGATGCGACGTTAACGCTCTCGCCAGCCCGTGATGAGGGAGCTAGCTGGACAGCCTGGCTCAGTTTCTCTTAGCACTGAAATACTTTTTCCAAACCAATACCAAAAAAGGTTTGTTTCTAGGTCAAGACCTCAGTACTAAATTTTAACCAGGGGCTGACAGTCAAATCTGAACACAGCTGTAAAATGGATTCGCAATAGAAGCTCAGGCATTCTTTTTCTAATTAGAAAACAGTCATTGAGCCTTGTGCGTTTAAAGGTGAAAGCTATTTTTGACATAAAAATTAGCACGTAGTTCCTCTGTCATCCTTCAGTTGCTGCTCTGGAAGCTGTGAGCGAATGATCCAAAGATAAGAAGTATAAACATGCTGAATTAAACAAATAGGTAGAAGGGGATCAAGTTTTAAGTTTTATTCTGCCTGACAATTAGGAGAGGAAGAGATTTATTTTTACACTTGCTATTTATCCTGAAAAGCACCAGTAAAAAGGTCCACTTAAGCACCGAGACCGACCTCAAAGGCATTTAAAAACTTGAAGTGCTTTTAATAGCTGCCTTTTGAAAATACTGTTAAATCTATTTTTGAGATGGATAAACTAAGCCACCAATAGACCAAGGCAGGAGTTTTCAGAAGGACCCAGCAGTGAAAAACTGGAGTCCACTTCTCAACAACTCAGCTCCCATACAGGGACCCCAAAGATAAAAAAAAATATATCAGAGTACTGGATGCTTTTAAAAACCTGAGTGTTCTTTAAGTCCAAATTTTCCTTCCTTCTTTCTTTGGTGGGAATCTAACCCTGACAGCCTTGAAAATTAACCCCAAGCAGTTTTCAAAATACAGCTCAGAGTGACTGTTTCTAAAATAAAAGTGAGCGGAGAGCGAGCAGAACTTGGAGGGCTTATCACCACCAGTAATGCCACCCTAATCCCTCGGCAACCTCGGCCCCTTTATGTAACCTGGGATTGCTGCAGCTCAAACAGCTTACTGGGTTTTTGGTGTTTTTCTTTAAACCTCTCGTGGACAAATGCACACACATTAAATACTTTTTTCTTCTGCCACTCTAAAGAAAAAGTTATTGTAAGAGGGGAAAAAAAATCTTTTATTTGTGAACAATGGCAAATAGAATTTAACTCATATGCCCAGAACACCACGTGTTTCTCTCTCTCATCCGTGATCTTGACTGAAATCTTCCCAGTTTACATCACCGAGGCATAACTCTCCAGTGGTAAGACATAAAAGGTCGAATCCCAAATTTCAACTCACCCCAAACACCCTCTGAAAGTGGTGGGGTCCTCCAGATAAAGAAAAAAACGTGCCCAAGGTAAACCATTTACACAATTTCCTGGCAGCGTGGGTGGCTGTGCCACAATACTTACTTCCCCGTGGCTTGCTTCCCCGCGGTGCCTCGCCAGCACAGAGCCAGGCACCCGGAGGCTCTCCTTGCCCGGAGGACGAGTTTTCGTGCCATTGATCTGACTGTTCTGACTTTCCACGGCACAAATCCTTCCAAGGCAAAATTCAACTTTCAAACTTTCAGTCGGTGCTAAGCCATTAACCTCATGCTGAACGCTTATGGAAACTTAAGAAGAAAAAAATAAAACCCCTATTGAACTACTTGCAATCGGAGACCTGAATGGGCTCGATATAAAACCCACTCAAATCAACGGCAGCAGCAATAGGCTTCCCTGGATGTTGGACTAGATCCAGCTTAAAAGTTTCCATGAAATAAACTAGGCTAAGCGCATCAGCTGCATAGAAACTAACTCAGTGTAACAGGAGCATCTGTTCTTCACATCCACCATTTTCTTATAGTCTTAACTCCCCAGCGCTGCTATGACACAAGTTGCCATACAAATCACTCATCGCTGTCGTGCAACTATACATCGTCTCCCGACAGCAGCTGCCCATACTTACTGCCTCGTTATACTGTGGATGAACTACCGATTATAAGGTAGCCTGCATGCCGTATAAACTACTTGAGCAGGTAGCTTTCCTTTGTCAAAAAAACAGCTTAATGTACTTCCTATGATGGCATTACAAAGTGAAATTAACGTCTGTATTGAGACAGCTGAGGAGCACACCTCGGAACCATTTATACACAGTACAAAGCAAATGTTTACCCAAGTACAAATGAAACAGGTTGACAATTAGCTAATGTAGCTTTGTGGACATAAACCAGGTACATTCGAGCAGAACCAACATAAAATAAAAAGGAAACAGCCCTTTTCCTATCCCATGCTAAGAGCACCACGGTTAGTGGTTTGGGAAGCCTCTGTCACGTTGAAAAATTTCCTTGCCGGTGTTTAATGTGTTTATTCTACTGCTACTCTGCTGGGATAAAAATAACATCAGCAGGGCACACTAGCTGTACGGAGGACCCACTGTCAATACTACAGTAATTGACAACATACAATTAAGTCTCACACCTGTTTATTGTAAGTAATTCATAGATAACCACTTCTAGTACACATTTTCATATTGGCTTTTAATGCTTTTGGGTTTTTTTAAGCTCAGGGACGCCCAAACTTCATCTAAGGGTCATCTCTGCAATTTACCCAAATCCAGAACGCTACACCTACTATGTGAAACTGGTGCAAACTGGTATCATTGCCACGGGTAACAGAGATGGCTTGGAAACTACACATCCCAACATGCAAGGCCCCACCAGCGCAAGCTGCTCTATGCTATGGGAGGAAGGAGTTTTGCTGGGGTGCATTCACCTCACATGCCTCGTTTCGGCCGTATCAGCCTAAGTCATGCAGCTGCCTGCACGCAATGCTCTACACAGTGCAAAAACGAAGACCTCTACACATCTGGAGTAAGAACAGTGGTAACAAAGTCATAGCTACATATTCTTCTCTACATTTTTGTTTATTGAGACAAACTAATTAAAAGGCACAAACATAGGGCATATGTTTACATGGACATTATAACAAACATATACATTAAAAGTGTAGGAATGTGTTTCCTTTCTGCTAAACAGAAAGTTCCTAAGCTTTTATATATACAAAAGTTGTACAATTTGATGTCCTAAAGTACAAAAGATCATTTATAAAATTATTTTACACTAAGCTCTATTTTTTTTTTTGTTTTTGTTGTACTATGTAGTCCAAGCCCCTAGAACAGTTTCACGTAATGATACAGATACCTGTCACCTGAGCCAGCAGCCTGGCAATCACTGCTTGTACTGACACGGCAGGGTAGAAACGGAAGCAGTCCATTTTGACTAGTCAGTCCTGCTAGCACTCTGTGAAAATGCGCACACGCTAATCTCCATAGCTTTCAACTTCATTAAGATAAAAACATCTCAACTGTAATTTTATTTATTTATTTTTAATGTAGAGTCTTGGGTTTAGGGTGGTTTTTTTTTAAACAAAGTTTTAAAAACGTGAATATGTGACATGATAGTCTAAAAAGTATATCTGTTTCCCTAGATTTTGCTTTCTACTTTATGTACAGATAAACAGGTTAAGAAATAAAAAGCACATGTAGCTTAAACATGTGTGACCATTTGTAGAGAAGTTCTGGGCTGGATAGTTCAAACCATCACCCCAGAACTCCCACAAATTGATAGAAATGTGTTAACACAATAGAAGAATAACGTAAAAATGATGATGTTTGCAAATATTTACAAAGTTGAACAGATTTGCACAACACTTGATTAAGAAATAGGGGAGAAATTAAAAGACGCTCTCTGCTTGTCCTGGAGGGGCATCCTACCTAGTTAGTGGTTAGAATAAAAACTGTATACAATTTAATATAAGACAAAACTTCTAGTGAACAACTAACACGTCTGTCCCCTGCTGTAACACCAGCAGGCTCTGATTGGGAGGCAGAGGGCATAAAAATCATACCCAGTGCCTCCAGAATCTTCCAGCTTAAAGCAATATTTCTTAAGTTTCAAAGCACTCCTTTTGCTCCTAGATAAGAGTCCCATAGGGGTCTGACTGTTGAGAGACCATGTTTACATACATTTCAACTCCTCTTCTGTCAGCCATGGCTGTTTCTCACCAAACAATAACAGTTTTTTTAAAAAAAATGTTGACTACAATGCTATATTCCCTTAGGGTAATATGTTGGGTAATATTTACATCTCCAAATATCAGGTCACAATCCCTATTATATGTTGAAGTTAGAATGATAAGTTATCATATGCTTTGCATATCAGAGCTGGTATCACCTTTCCCATAGGGAATGCTGCCTGAAATTATCATATTCCCAAAGGTAAAATGCATATTTTCTCCAAAATGCATTTTTTTTAAAATGACAACATTGTAATGCATTTACTCATAAAAAAAAACATCAACACAGACAAAGATTCTACACTAGCTCAGAAACAGTGGACTTAACGACTGGCAAGTTAAAATTAGCCATCCACCCTGTTAAAAGGTACAGAGGGGTCTTTGCTAGTGTTTAGATTAAAATAATTTTCTAAGTTATAATTTGGGGGATAAAACATAAAACTGTTTTTTAATGACTTTTTTTTTTTTTTAAACTCTGGCAAATAAGTATCTGCTCTAATTCAGCATCAGTCAGCTAAAAGGTAAAACTTACTTTAAATGAAGTGCTCCAGTGAAACTCAAGTTTGAACCATATGAGCCAAATCAACAGGGGAAGATGCGACTATGGTCTCTGATGGTGCATGTTGCCCCAGTGTCTTAGTCTGAATTTATTATTAACTAAAACAAAACAAAAAAACGAAACAAAAAACCCAACAAAAAAAAAAACCCAACCAAACAAAACCCAAAAAAGAACTGCTGGTAAGGATTCCATTTTAATCCTTTTTAATACTGTTTAGAAATTCTTTACCAGGGAGGAGACGTGGGCAAGGCCTGGGGCAGGAAAGGCATGCTCTCTACTGGTCTCATTGCTATATTTAACGGACCAGCTAACGTCATTGGTGTGGGGAGGTTCATGGGAGATGTTATAGTGACTGGATGCGCTATATTCACTGGAGCGGTTACTGGGGTAGGTAAATTGACTGGTGTGGTGAGCGTTAATGGAGATGTCATGGATAATGGACTTGTTATAGTTACAGGATGCCCTAGGTTCATCGGACTGGATATATTAACTGCACTTGATACATTTACTGGACTTCTCATGCTCATTGCAGCTGCCACTGTGACTGGGTTTGTGATAGTCCCAGAAGCCACAGAGGACGTTATATTGAATGGAGTAGTAAGAGTCACAGGCGTAGTAGCAGCAGTGGAGGTTTGGCACAAGTTAGCAGCTTCTAAAAATGAGACATAAAAAGACAAAAAGTTTTTAACACATAAAAAACCATGGACAAGATTTAAAAAAAAAAAAAAAAAAAAACAAAAACAAGAACCAAACAAGAACAGGTACAAATTCTGGAATAATTTTCTTTAGGAATTATTAGTAAGTTAAAACTGTTAACATTCTATAGCCTACAAGAAATACAAACTCTCATGCAGTTCATTTCAATTCAGTATTTTTTCCTGAGAAGTCAAGCGAGCTTGTCTTATAAAGAGGGTTTCGATGTTCATAAAAACAGTATCGTACAATCAAAAAAATCCTCCCAAGAGGAACATTATAAATAGAGGAGAGAGTGTACATACCGAATGGTACGTACTCTATAGCCTTCTCAAAGGTGAACTGACATTCTGTGAAGGTTTTAAAAAGTCATTATTAGGGACTGATAAGCAAAGCTCGTTTCAATATTTACCTGCTTATTTCAGTCTTAATTATTGCTACTAAATTGTTCCACTGATCACAGTACTTCTACTTAGCGATTTTCAAGGCTACCCAGTCAGCACATCTTTCAACCCCCATTATCTCCTCAGCTTTCACATAAGCTACAGCTCCACACCAAGTTGTTTTGTTTTGTGGGTTTTCGGGTTGTTTTTTTTTTTTTTTTTTTTTTTTTTTACTTTGTTTTGCAGTAAGCAGGAATTAAGTGCCAAACAAGGAAGACCCAGGAAGCCAGTGCCCAGCCCTGCTGCCGGTGGGCTCTAGCAGGGCTGGGCACTGGGGGAGCGGGCACCGGCGGTCCGGGACAGCGGAGGGATCACTAGGCATCCATCAGCACCACCTGCCGGCTACCCATACTAGAAGGCTCCAAAAACAGAAGCGGGGCGGTGGACGCGGGTAAAGGGAAGGGATGACTGCTAGAGAAACCGACAAAAATATATTCTAGATCAACGTTACGGCACTTCTAAGTCGTGTCTTATTCCACATTTGTAGGGTAGGACACCAAGCTCAGTCTACACCCACGTTTCAGGAGGTAAGCCAGGAGCAAAGAGTCCACTCTTGCCACTCGGGCAATACAAATGTACCAAGACAGAGTTAACTTTGAAAGCAACATTAGCCCCATTCAAGGGTTACTGTTGGTTCTTCAAAGTCCATATCTAGGAGGGGTGGAAAGGAAGGGAAAGAGTAAAAAAAAAAAAAAATTGTGAAAATAAATCGTATTAGATCAGAAAAATCCCATATATAGTGTTGTAAAGCCAACGCAACAGGTGGCACTAGCACAGGAGAACCAGCATGGAAAAAGAGTAGCGCATAGGCATGGCACTGACTGGTCTAGCTTCAACTTCCAAGCACAGCAGTATGCAAAGACACATCCCACCCCATGCCCCTTCCCCAATTAAGTTAAGCTAATATCACCAGTCTGACAACACTTCTACCCGCCCACCTCCCTCACCCACCATTCTGTCCAAAAACACTGTTTCTGTTAAAGCATATTGAATAATCTCAGTAAGAAAGGAAGGGAAGAGAGAACAAGACATAGGAAGGAACAAGCAGAAAAAAAAAAAATCCTCAGAGATTTTCTAAATCTGACACCCATTTGCTTTATCTACTTAGTGGCCTGATGATATTTAACGTTTCTGTTATCACTACATTTTAACATGAATAAGCTATTTCTATACTGTCTGATCACAGAACGCAATTCAACTGCAATAACAATCAAGGCGAAAGGAGCTAGCAGCCTAATACACAAACAAGACCTAGAAAAGAAAAAAAGATTGAAGAAACTGAAAAGAATTTTAGGAGAAAAGAAAAAAATTAAGGTGAGCCCAAAACATTTATTACTAGAAACAGCTAGTGAAAAACAGTAAGTGGTCGCTAAGAATTTCTTCTAAAACATGTAATCCTGGGGAGTCACGTGATAGGCATCAGAAATCAAACTGTAGTGAAAAGAACAAGCTAGCAGTAACGGGAGACTTTAAACTACTATACTCCTGACACTAAATTGAAGCAATCTGTTCTTTACAAAACTGACACATTGACCAACAACAGGAAGTTATTCAACTTCAATTACAGCAGCATAGGTGTATGTAAGCTGTGAGCTAGCAATAATGAAAAACACAATCACTTATTAGTTAATTTTCTAATGAAAAAAACCCAACAAGGATAGAAGAGTAAGTTCTATGAGTTCTAGAAAACTTTATGCAAAGACAGTTACGTGATGATAAAGCAAATGGAATAAATTGTGAGAGAAAAGATGAAAGGGACACAGAAAGCACCCACATGCAAACTGATGATGATGCAACAACAGAGGGTGTTATGTGTGTGTATATATACATATATATATATATGCACACAAGTTAACAACTGGTAAATATGCATAAACACAGCTAAAAACCACATGCAAGCCAAAAAAAACACTCTTGCCTTGAAGCAGACACAAACATCCCTTTGTAATTGATGACTGCTACGTACACATTCAAGCGCAGAGACCAAAGGGAAGCACGTAATAAGGAGTGCATTTACAACAGCCTAATTTTGGTCATGTTATCCCCCTGCTAGTTTTCAGCTATTACTTCTAACATCGAGAATGACATTTTCACGTAAGACATCCTTTTCTGACATCTTAAACTCCCTCTATAACTGCAACCTGCAGTCTTATAAAACCAAGACCATAAGTATTGTTTTGTTTTACCTTTCTTCCTTGCTTTGACGGCCTCTTCCCATAATCTCAGGGTCTCTACCTGCTTTCCAGGCCAACTTGTTACATGTTGCTGCTGCTGCTGCTGTTGCTGCTGTTGTTGTTGTTGCTGCTGCTGTTGTTGTTGTTGTTGCTGCTGCTGTTGTTGCTGCTGTTGCTGCTGCTGCTGTTGCTGCTTCTGATTGCTGGTCTCTTCACTCATGCATGCTATGCCAATTAAGTAAGAACACAAATTCACCTTGGAAAGTTACTGTTTTCTGCTGAGATCACCAAGGCTTCTTCCATAAAGAGCGTGTGGAATCTCACAGGATTCCAAGAACAAAAATCACAGAGGTGTTTAAAACCATATAATTAATTCTGTGCTTTATAAATCTACTTTTCCAAGAGCTAAAAACCAAAATGTAAGTCAGGAACATCTGTTTTCAATGCCAAAAATGAAATTCCTTTCTGATTATTTTGTTTGTGTTTTAGGAAGAATGAAATAAAAGGCTACAATGAGTCTCTAGAATTCAAGCTGGTTAGCTGATTCCGCTTTTTCTAAACCTCAGCTCCATTAAAAAAAAAAAAAAAAAAAGCCTTTTTACTTTTTATTGCAAGTATAACTTAAAATTTTCAGTTTACATCACAGAACAGCATGTTACTACTCTCTGGCCACATTACGGCTCATCATTTCCACCTCTAACAACTGCTGTAAATGCCTCATGTGAACTGGCTTAGCACCACCAAACTGGCTTGGGAAGCCAGAGCTGTAACCCTATACCTTGAAAAATACTTTCACATCCAAATTTCATATTAAGCTCAACAATCGGGCATTTTAGACATTCCCGGTACCTTCCAATTATCCAGGAGTAACAGGAACTGAAAAGATGTTGTAAATTAATACTGTTTAAAAGGCTTTAAGGACAAAGTTTCCAAAGACACTCCTTACTTCTCCCTCTTGATTCTTCTGAAAACCCATTTTATATCACTAACCATGTGGGTTAACTTAAGTTACAGTTATTTTAATAGGGAAGATTTGAAAGTCAAGTCTTCGTTTGCTTACTAGGCACCCCCAGGTTCAGACTTCAGCACTTCCACAGAGTTTAAGACTAGAAGGAACTATTACAAACATCTCATTTGAACTCCTGCACACCACCAGTCAAATGCCATTAATGCCCCAAACATATCAGGGCTGGATTTAAATGCTTTTCTTGTCAGCTACTGCCAGAGGGAGGAATCATTGAGCCCCAGGATCAAAGCTCAGAGAAAGCAGAGAAATCTTTCTCCTAATTTTGATGAGCTTTAGATGAGGCTTCAAACCTGAAACTTGGTAGATCTTAGCAGTTCTTAAATATTCTAAAATCTCCAGAATTATCTGCTGGACTTTTAGGCCTGTACAGTTCAGGAAGTAGCATTGTACTCAGAAGATGAGAAAACTTGGGAACTCTTTTCTTCAAGAGATGGGTTATTCCCACAAACTGCAGGGCATTCCTAAGGGATAAGAGCACAGTCTAGCAGCAAACCAATTCCACATATGCCAATTCTTGAACTGAAGAAGATGCTGTTACCAAATATCTATTTTTAATAGGTGTGAATACCCAGACTGATGGGTACGGTTTTGCATTTTAACGTAATCAAAGGCAATTCCCTTTGCAAACACACTGTTATTAGAAATGTTTTTAAAACGTTCACCTACTTTTATTGATGCCTTGTTTACAGGTATTACAGTTGATACTTTGGCTCTGCCCGTGTGTCTTTAAGTGGCTGGTGATATATGCTGCACTCAGAAGTTTACCACAGATATTACACGATACCTTTCCTTCATGGCGCACCATGTGTGTCCGCAGTCTGTCTTTGGTGGCAAAGGCAGCAGTGCACGTCTATATGAAGGACAACAGTTACACTTGAATTGCAGACAGCATCATTACAGTATGAATTACATGCCCACTGTAAGCCTATTTTACCTTGTAGGTGCAAACAGTATCCTAAGTACACTGACAACCTTAAGTTTTACCTGTATTTATAGAGAAACCAAAATCAAACTACTAAACAGAGACTGAAAATGGAAATTGGCTTCAGAGACAATTACGACAAAAATCATACTCTATACTACTTGAACTTTCCTAAAACAGCAGGTTGCCTTACCTACCAAAGCAAGAGGTAGCTTATAAAAAAAGCCTAGAACAGGCAAAGTTGTTTTTTGATACAATTTTACTGTACAAATATGAACCTGATATCTTAAATTGCTCAATTACTTCTGTTCCCATCCAAATCAGAACAAGGAAATGAAACCTTTTTCTAATGCTATTCTTTTTACACAAGACTTTTATTTAATATGATGAGTCACTAAAACACAGGTTGGAACAAGCATGTATATGCCAAGCAAAACAGTTAATTATTCAAGGGCAGTCAAGTTATTTCTCTTATACTCAGTCATCAACTTACGACAACTTGCTTTCAGCTTCCAGCAAAATAACGGATCCAGAATCAACTATTCCAACCCATTTTAAATGGATATACTGAGAAACACATTTAATTTAAATATTCTGAGAAACACACTGCACGCATTACTCCAGTAATTAGCACTGAGCTGAGGATGCTGTTACAATCCCACTACTAAGTTAAGCGTATCGTAAAACAGAGCACCGACGTTGTTCTCCAAGAAAGCAAAAAGCCTCTAATCTTCCTAAAAAAAGTAGCCACAGCATCCTTTCAAACTGCCTCTATCTACAGTTAACATCAGAACTACAGTGCTGCTGGTATGTAAGGCAGATGCGACTTTATTCCTAAACTTGCTTTTCAAAGAGAAGTCCAGGAGCAAATACAGTTCTGGAAAGATTATTCACCTGAGATTCTAACGATACAGTAAGGTATTGTTCTTAACAAATCATTTTAGCCCTTACTTGGCATTTGAAGGGTCTCTCTGTTGAGTGAACATGTTTAACGTGACAGCTTAAATGATCAGGCCTGCAAAAAAGAGAGGAACAGAAAAGAAAATGCATACTGTTACAAATACATAGTAACGATAGCGTGGCTCGCGGTGCTGAACACTGCGCTGATGACCCCTTGCAGCCCACATCCCTCTGCACGGCAAGAATAAATACATTCCCCTTACCTACGCAGTGGCTTTCAGCTAGAGTAACACATAGTTATGCTGAGACCCAACCTGCAGTTTAAAACTTAACCATGTTCTTCCACACCTGAAAATGGTACGTTTGGTCGTACCTTGTGTAAAGGTGACAGATCAACAGCTCTAAAGGTTGAAGTTTTCTCTGTTGCAAGCACAGATATAATAAATACAGCCAGCAGCAATGCAAGCTCCCCCACAATGCTCTGTCAGTACGCCTCAACCTTGCTACGAGACAAGGAGACAGTTTGCCTGCCATGCCCCATTCGGTCACTGACCTTTGCAAAGGCTGGTAAAGGGGCTCTGTGGTCACCACCAGTGACACAGACACGTGTCCTATGGGACCCGGATGAGGTCGCGAAATCATTTCACAACGCTCTCATAAAAGAGCGACCACTTTTGGCCACTGCCAATCTGGCTCAGACCGAGACCCACGCCCTAGAGGTAAACAAGGCTCTTTATCCCCTCACCAATCTTCTAAGATGTCTGGTTCTCCTAGCCCCTCGCTATGATAGCTTAACCCTTCTTGGTTATGAAAAGCCAATACTTGAGCTCGCCTGGGATTTTCTACATGGTACCTCGAGAAGCCTTTTCCACAAACACCACAGGTGTATGGTTTCGTGATGCCACCTTCGTGAGACCTCACGTGGTAGGTCATGCGATCCTTTCTCTTGAAGCGCTGATTGCAAATGGGACATTCAAAGGGTTTTTCATCTGAGTGGGACAGCTTGTGCCGGTTGAGGTGGTAGACATCCCTGAAGGCCTTTCCGCACATCTCACAAGCGTGGTTCTTCTTGACGGGCTTGCTGGGCTTCTTCACCGTCTGAGTCACTGCCATAGGCGTTGCGCCGGCACTACTGCTGGGGTTGGTGGCAGAGGAAGACGTAGTGACTGTGGACAGGATGCCTGCGATAGTCGAAACCAATGAACTTCGGCTGTTGTCACCAGCGATGGTCGAGATAAGGGGCACCATTGTGGTGGGAGTTTTCTTTGGCCGTGACACTAACTTTATCCCTGTGTGGCAGGACTCGTGACGCCTCAAATGGTAGCTGTCCCTGAAAGCTTTGCTGCAGTAAGTGCACACAAAGGAGGTTTTAGGTTTTTCCTTTTTAATCCCAACAATAGCATCCTTTAATGTTTCTGGTGCAGGCTGAGGTTTCTGCGTTATTGGTAAGGGCAGAATCGGCTTCTGATCGGGTGGCTCAACAGCAGAGCTCAGGAGAGGCAACAAACTGTTCTGTGCTGCCTGCTGTTGGTGATGTGAGGCTTCGTGTGCCTAAAACCAAACATTCACACTTAAATTCTATTGATGGGTGCTCACTCTGACGCGGTGAGAACATTTACAAACTACAGGAAAGCACATTCTAGACCAAAAGCCATTGAAGTAACAACTGGAAAAGGTTACATAATTTTGGTTTTGGACAAGATAAACCGCTCGCACTTTAAACGCATTCGCTGTGCAGATTCTGTGGTAAATGTAGGAAGGCACACATCATAACAATCAAATAATTATTAAGTTTCCGGAGGGCAACACTTCTTATGGAAAACAACTAGGTGCTTGTCAGATCTTTTACTAACACAGCGTTTGATCTTTACATAACAGATAACTTGTTTTGCTAACGATCATATCAGATGCCACCTTGGGACTATCTTTGGAGCATATGAATGTACTGATGGGAGCTGCAAAATAACGCCCCACCTTTAAGCCGAGCTTAGTGCATGTTGAGAATTCAACTGCGGCCACAGAGAGCCAGGATGCGATAAGGCATCTTATTCAAACAATGTGTTCACATCAGTGTGTTAGCACTGAAACCAAAGCAACTTGCATTGAGAGCTGTCTAAAGCCACATTTCTACATTTAGCAGGTTCCTGCCGCATTTATATACTGACCACCGTGCTCTTTGCATCTGGAAACTAGTAAGAATAGCAACATGTTCTTTTTCTCTTCATCAGCAGCTGCTTTGCAATAGGAAGAGAAGCTAATCGATAAGCACTGGCAGACATCTAGAGATGCTGGAGAACACAGTTTGGGGGGGAGGGGGGGGTTGTTGAAAAAAAAGACCTAAAAGCTGTTTCCAAACTGCCAGTACCAACTGACTCTGAACTACAGAATCAGTGGGAGAAGCTAAAGGGAAGAGGCAGAGCGGGACACCCCCCCCCCCAAAGCGTGCTGCAGCAAGCACCGCTCAGCTGAGCTGCAGCCTGCGCTGCTACGGGCTGTTCTACACCATGCTTGTATTAGGCGCTGTTTATTCTAAGGCAGAAAACACTGTTATTAAAAGTCATCCAGTCAGACTGGGACAAAACCCTAGCAGATACAATTTTAAAGTGGTTTAGAAACCACACAGACCAATTCAGCCTAATGGAGCATTAAAATAAATCACTCTAGCACCTTAAGCCAGTTTAAGCGCATCTGTATTCAAGATGTGCCTCAGTCTCATCACACCAGTTTTAAATCAGTCTCGTTATTAGCGCAGCGTGCCAGGTCTGAAGCTGAGTTTGGGGAAACTTGCATTCCCATTAGATTGGTACAGCAGCCTCCCAGGACTTCTTCCCTACGGTTTCCTTCACAAAGGAATACGACTCAAGGCTGCGAGAGCTGAATAAAACACTGTGCTGGCTCGCAACCCCCAACCTGTCTACTTTTATGCCGGCTGAGGACGGACAGCGTTACGAAGCACGCTCAGGCTAATACTCTTCCTATGTGAATCCATTTCATCATGTCCTTTGGAGAAGTCAGTATTTCTAGAAGCTCACTTGGGGACTTTTTCTTAGTTGCATCCAAGCTCCAGCCGCTTTGCCTCTCCCAACCACAGCCTCTCCCGACTACGGCCACCTCGGTGCAACTCTTCCTTGGCTGCAGGGGAGCTCCCGCCTCCTCCTGCCACCGCACAAGCCCTGCATCACTTTAGCCACTCGTTTCTCAGGAGCGCGATGCCGGTGATCTTTGGATAAAAGCCACCGGTGGATACAAACACTAACCCACGTGGGTATGAATACGTGCTCCCTAACACTGCAAGCCTATCTGACAGGAAAACAGTTCACGGGAGAAAGCCCGGATTCAGTATGATAACAGGAGACAAAACTTGCGGGAATCGTTAGGAGCCGGGCCATCCTGTCCGTTTTTATCTGCATTTAATGTCCCATTTGTGCCGAAGCTTGGGAGGCAACAGGTAGGCTGAGCATTACCACACTGCGCCTGGCCACAGCAGCCACCTCAAACAACAGCCTAAGGGGCTGGTTTGCAGAAGCGATTGCTGAAGAGTCGAACGCAGAACTCTCCTGGAGGCTACGCACGGCACAAGCTCCAGCGCCTCCATTAAACTTTTGCCTGACTTCAGTGACAATTGTGGATTTTCAACCATTTATTTTCTGTGTTGTTAAAAAGCCATCGAGACATCTACATTGCATAAAAAGAATAGAGTATGTACAACACACATTGAAAGTACAATATTGAGCAAGTTGTGTACTTAAATACAATTTTAATTTTAAAAAATACTGAAATGTTTTACAGCCAACTTTAAATAAGCATTGAACAGTGTTGTTAAACTGCATCAGAAGACACTTAAGAGCACCTAAGGATAGCTCCAGAGATACAGTTTCAAAGGCAGAGCTAGCAGATCGGATAATAGAGAGCCCAAATCCTTTGGACAAGGTTCAAACTTATGCAGTTTATGGATATTTTTAAGCCTTAAAGAATCGTCAGCACTTCAAGGTAATGATGCACTTATTCCTACGAAACCGACAGAGACGGTGGACATAAAACAATGTATATTCATAAGGCTACAGGCTATGAAGCTGCTGCTTATGTAAGTCTGCTTATCTTGGTTCCCAGATAGCCAGTGTTATTAGCAGCGCTGTCTTTCTAACAACCCCTCTTTGCAACAAGCAGTATTCCTCAGTTTCCAAGGACTGCCTGTATTAAAGCCTTTTAAAAAAGGATCAGGCAGTATTTTTTTTTAACTCGCTGTTCGGGAAGGGAAGACAGCACCTGCTGCACGCCTCTCGCAAGTCATTTTTATTCAGGCACAGACCACGGTTTTACTTGACCTAGCATTAATGTCAAGTCAACATTTTTGTGATATTTCGATCGCCTGGGACAGGCTCTTGTGCAAAATACCCTCGTTCTAGCACTAATTTTTTTCTTTCCTGGGGGGCAGTAAACAAAAAAAGCCTAATTCATGACCTGAAGTGGTAGGATGTGGCACCGTGAACTTCCAATGCCACAGGCTAAAATATTTTTGCGCTCCAGCCTTAATGTGAGAGCAACAAATTAGCATGAGTCATATCTTGAACACTCTGTTTGATGGATGATTCCTCCTCACATTAAAAGACACAACTTTCACTTTCTGAGCAGATAACTAAAAGTGGTTTTCAAAATATGCATTTCAGGGACTAGCAAGATCCAAACAAGAACTGCTTATTCAGTATCACAATTGTTTCTTTAAAAAGAGATACAATTCATTAAAATGCCACCTAAACACAATCAATCAAACAACTTTATTTGGAAAGAGCAATTTACAGTCACACATCTCATTGCTAGCAAAACTAAAAATTAAGACATTGAAACCTCCTCTAAAAACATTTTGCTAAAAATTACAACTTTACACACCGCGTATTAAACTGTCCCTTAGAAATCCTGTCACAGCTGAAATACACACTTGGTAAAACTTCCCCCACGAAGAACAAGCATGTGTATTCAGTCACTTGCATTTGTTATTTAACTGGGGAGGGGGACCGAGGGGGGCTTTTAAATCCACTTTTTGTTACTACTTTTAACTTATCAGTTGGATCTTGGCTGACATGCTGTTGGTGAGAATGGGAAGAAGAAAAACTTAAGTCACATCAGGAGTATCTTAACAGTGCTTTCTGCTGGGTGCATTAGGATGCTCGCACCCTAAATCGTTGGTTTTAACAAAATGACTCAAGAAACAATATTCAGCATTTATTATGAGGTCTTAAAGCTTTATTATTTGGGGGGGGGGGGGGGGAAGCGGAAAATTTCCACGTCACAGTTTTATGAAGATGCTTCCAAGTCGCACATAGCTATGTCCTTTAGGAAAGTGAACTGCTGACTCCTTAATTAAAAGCAGCAAAGCCTACTCCTAAATCAAAGTGTGACATCGCTATTTCAAAATACAGTACCCTTCAAAAAAAATAAAGACGAGCAGCAAGAAGCTGGACACGTACTTGAAAGTATTACTTGGCATTTCTTACAGAGGTTGCTGCAATACCATACTGCCAGCCTACGAATAATTTCCCCTCGAAAACGCTCATCTGTGAGCCTGGGAGGCAGAAAAGCGATAAAACAGCCCCAACTCGGAGAGAGATGGCCCTAAACTAAGGAGATTAACTTCTTAGCGTGAAGTTTCCTACGTGCGAATCACAACTGCCCACTAGAGTGAGAAATAATTCACAAGACCTCAGCCAAACTCGATGGCATCACCCACATTCATCACAAAAAGGCGGAAAACCCAGTGCCCAGCTCCTGGTACCGGCTCCCCGGAACATTCCCAGCGTGTTTTTGGAGGCAGAGCACCCGAGCGAGTGACTCATCCCTCGGTACTTGCAAGGGAATAATTTTTCCTCTCTAAAGGAATGGTGCTCGCTCTTGGCGGATTTATTCATTCAACTCAGGTTTTCAAACTCGTGTCACGGGTTGGGTTTGGGTTTAATTCCGAGGAGGACAGTGAGTAAGCGAATGACCGCCGCCGGGAATGTGCAAAGAGGATTATTTTACCTTGAGAAAGGTGATGTGCGGGGCTTGCTTTTTTTTTTTTTTTTTTGGCTGCTGCTGCTGCAATTACACATTTTATGTTTCCAAGCTCAAAAAAGAGCAGGAGGCATCAGAAAACAATCCGGCGTGAAAGGGCTCGGCTCACAAAAGCCAGGGGAGGATTTTTTTTTTTTTTTTAGGGGTTTTTTTGGTACACTGGATTTTCTTCGGAATTACATAAACAGCGGTGTTTTTAAGTCGGTCTTTCGCAGACAGAAGGGGGGAAAATTGTGACTCAGTTGGCAAAGGGAGGGGTTGCACGCTCCACGGTCCCTATTCCTCCCTGTTACCGTTAGCATTTGGCCAGTTTTTACAGAAATCCGGCCCGCTCGCGTCCTATTTTAAAAGAAAACAAGCTCCCTCGTCACCCGGCCCCTGAGTCAGGCTGTTTAAAGAGGGATTAATTTATTCTCCCAGACACGGTGTTTGTTGCATCGGGGTTTTGTTAAGAGCCCGGTGAGAAGGTTGGGGTGGGTTTGGTTTTTGGTTTTTTTTTTTTG
>NW_010972831.1:7949724-7950187 GCF_000737465.1 Haliaeetus leucocephalus | reverse complement strand
TGGGGGGGGCCTCCCACGCCCCCCCCCCCGCAGGCTGTCCTGCACCCCTCAAAGCTGCAAACTGACCGGGTTTGCTGGTATCTTAAGGCATCTGCAGCGCAGCACCCGAATGCAAATCAAAGCCACAAGCAATTAAGTATATACTTACCGTTAATTACGTGTTTACACACATCAAGCACTTCCCTGACAGGCGGGCGGGGACGGGGCCCTGAGCTCCCCAGCAGTCTCGGGGGGACAGGGGAGAATGCGGGGACACCGGGGGGGCACCTGTGCCACCGCCTGGGGTGGCATCTGAGGGGCGTCTGGCATTTCTTCGGGGAGCGCAGGACAAATGCCAGTGCGGCGGGTTAAGCGCCGTGACAGGACAGGTGTTTTAAAACCAGACCTCTGCTCACACAGAAGGGCTGTCTTCCCTCGGACTGGGGGAGATGAGAACAGGCTTACAGGACCTTTTTTTTTTTTT
>NW_010972831.1:7938941-7949714 GCF_000737465.1 Haliaeetus leucocephalus | reverse complement strand
CCCCCCCCCCCCCAGCTCTGTTCAATCCTCTTTGCTCAGGCCCAGATCCGCGCTGAGCCGTGCTGCGCATCTGAGGCCTCGGCCGCCGCGGTGCCCGCTTCACCAAAAACACCCGGCAGGTCGGGCGATTGAAGAAACGCAGCCGTGTCGCCGCTGGCTTCCGCGCAGCTTGACCTGAGTAAGCAGGGCTAAATACGGCTCACGTCAATGAAGTTTCCCATACTACTTCCTCCCTTATGGGAGAGCCGGTTGGTTTTTCTTGTCTCCTGTTACAGATAATGCAAAGGCCGGTCCCAAAGCCCCAGCTCAGTGTAACGCCAGTGCCGTGCTCCCGCGGTGGGGAGGAGGGACGGCGGGGGCTGAGCAGCCGTTGGCAGGGGACTCATCGGGGGTCCCAGCCCACCAGCTCAGCCGCCACTTTGTGCAATTTTGGGCGAGTCACCTGGCTCCTGCGGCGCTGGTCCTCAGCCCTCCCCGAGCTTTTCTTCACTTTCCAAGAGCATTGCAAAACAGTAGTTGTTCTGTTCAGAGTGACACTTGCGGTTGTTTCACGCCTCTCAGGCTATCTGCTAGCTTTTCTCCTTGAAACCCCAGCGCTGGAGCCGAGCGATTACATCAAACTCTGTTTGCATTAAAAAAAAATGTTTCTCAGCCTTGTGACCCCAGAGGAAAGTTTGTGGATAGGTGCCCGGGGGGCTTGGCTGCCTGGAGTGGCCGGACGGACTGAGGGGCACCAGCAGCTCTGACAGTCCGTCTGCCTCAGGGAATTTGGAGCCTGCTTGTTTTTGATCACCCCTGACTGCACCACGGTAGACCTCTGTGCTGATGCAGCCAGCGGGCAGCGCTGGCAACATGCAAAATATCACCCTTGCTCTGCAGAAGCTCTTAATTAAGAAACACAAACCAAAAAAAAGGAGTCAAAGGGGTTTGCTAGTGCACATGCAACACGCACTGTCAGCCCTGCCGGGATCGCGCCGGCCCAGCTCGCCCGTCGACGGTTTGTTCTGCTCCGCAGAGGTGTTCTTCCCAGCCGCGGTGCAGCCATCAGCAGAGCAGGGGCTGCGGGAGAGCCGAGAGAGAGGAGGAAACCCGCGTTTGTAGAGAGGGGGACACCACTGCCGCTCCTGGTTATTTTTCTCCCGGTTGGTCAGTTATTTTTGTTAACGCTTATTAATGAAGACTTGGGAGAAGTCTCTTTGTTAAGGGATCACACTCACTTCAATTAAAGGCTAAGAAAACTACCCAAGCGTATCACTGAGTCATCGAAGAAATCCTGATGAGCACGTAGGAGGCTAAACTCCATGTTCTTCTTGTTTTCACAACTAAAGAACCAAGAGGGGATACCGGAAAAAAACCTAGAAGACTCAGAGCCTTCTTACTAAGTCGGAGGAGAGGGAAACAGAGCTGGAGCCCACTTTCCTCTCAACGGTGTCCGGCTGAGCCCTCCCAGCCCCTCTCGCACCCCTGACACGGGGCAGCGATCGCCGAGAGAAAAACTGCATTGGGAGCAAAGCGAGCCAAGGTGCTGCAGAGAATCCCCGGTGGGGGAGAAGGAGTTTGCAGGAGCTGTATTTATAAAGGGCAAGTCTATGCCAAACCTGACAAACTTTCCTTTACCCAGAATTATAACTGGAAATATAAAAAGCCACAGTGTTTGAAAACACATATTTACATTATATATGCCCCAAAGCAGAATAAACAAAGGTTAGATTTGTAAACTCTCCATCTTAATTAAAGCAGCACTGCTTTGGACAAACCCACACAACAGGTGGCTTGAAGTCTTGTGTTATTTAATTTATACCTTCCAGCTCCCTTAGTCATCGAGCTGGGACAGTGATAGCATCAGCAGCCACCGTGCTGCCGCTCTGGTACCCATGGCAAGCGTGCAAAGGGAATTTCTAGGGCACCGGGAACCGTGTGGCCCGTTTACCACTGTCCCAAGGCTGCTCTTTTCTCCCTTTTCAAACAAAAAATCTTCCCTCCTTTCTTCCTCAGCACTTCCCACATCGTTGGGAAGGACCGGAATGCTGCTGGGGCTGCCGGGGTGTCCCCTGCCTCCAGCGCCTGTACCGAGACCGGTTTTGGGAAGCCTCCTGGGGACCAGGGTAGCACCAGGGCTGCCCCTCAGTGCCACAGCCGTGCTCTGCCCGCTGCCGGCACTGCCAAAACCCCCGCGCAGCCCTCGGTCGCCCACGTGCCCTCCTGCCACCCAGCATGCAGCTCCCCGGGGACATCCACCTCCAGAAGAAGCAATACCCATGGTTAATCTGTTGAACCCACCTCGTGGCACAACTCGTACAGAGAGGAGCTGTTTCTTCCACTGTGCTCAGCCACAAAATAGTTAATAAAGTACCTGTTGGCACAGGTGCCATTAGCTGTGCTGCCTGCTCGGGAAGCCGGGCAGGGCAGGGGGATGCAGCTCCCCTCCGTGAACCCGGGAGCCCCAGCAGGACCATCTAAACCCTACCCATTTTATCCCATTAGCCTTGCAGAAGCCCCCTGTGCATTAGGACCCGTAGTGGGACATGAGCAATAAAATCATAATTTGCTTTTCTGCTGTCTGCATCTCGCATGGTTATAGAGCGGATGAGTTGGGCTGGGCGAGAGGCTGCCCCACGGCAGGCACATGCACCCATGCACCCTCCTCACCCGAGCCCTTCAAAGCGCTTTCCCCCAGCCCCTGCCTGCCTGCTGACACACCATGCTCTGATTTTGCTCGGCGAGCGTGTGCTTGCATCACTAAGAATAGAAGATGTTGTCAAATATTTCAGCTTCAGAGGAACCCCTTTCTGTCTGTGCTCTGCTCCCCGAGGGACGCAGCGGGCTTTGAATTTCACAGCTCCATGGGGCTGAAGAGCCCTCGAGTGTGTAAATAAGCTGCAACAACATTACTGAGAATGTGCTCCCCGCAGGCAGTTTCCCTTCAGCTGCTTCCCAACTTTGTGTCTTCTCTGATTTCTCTCTTTGCAGTCTCGACTTCCCTCTCAAACTGATCAGGGAAACTAAGAAGAGACAGTAAAATAAGTCAGCACAAGGAAGAAGCACAGGTTGAAGCAGAGCATGTGCCCGCTGCGAAGGCTCGGCTTCTGGCGGGACAGCCTCCCCACCAGCACAGCCATACCGTGCCGGCTCACGCCGTGGGATGGTTCAGCATCCTCCGAAGAGCATCCCATCGCATCCCTCTGCCCGGCACCCGCCGGACAAGCACGTCCCTGACCTGCACCAAAACGCGGGTGGAAGGTGCTGCGGGGACAGACAACCCATTTGCTAGGCAGAGGGAAAGGGAAAGCTCTTGCCAGATGGCTGCCCACAGTCATCGTCTCTGCTACCACGCGAGCCTGCTGCCATCCATCCCTCCCTCCATCCCACGCCCTCGGGCAGCGGTGGGAGCGATGCTCTGCCTGCACCGTGCCAGGGCCACCATGCACGCCTGCCCCGGGGCTTAGCAGGAGCGCTGCTGCTGCTGCTGCTGCGGAGAGTGCCGTCGCCTTCTCGTAATTAGCACATCTGAAAGATCGCTCCACTTTTCAAAAGAGGAAAATAGGATGCAGGAAATTACCAGCCAGCTCGGCTGAATCACTGCAGAAAAGCACTACGACAATCAATGGAGATGCAGCAAGAAGCTACTCAAAGGGAAGGAGCCTCGTTTGCAGGACTCAGCAGGGATGGCTGAACGCTGCTCGACTCTCTGTTTTCATGTTTTTTTGCACCAAACTTTGAGGTGCGTCACTGCAGCAGCCATGTATGAGGTAGAGAGCAAAACTGGAAAAGCCAGCGTGATGCCCATGGCTGTGCTCGTGGTACTACAAGGGCCACATGCTGTCCCGGTGGCAGAGAGACGTCCGGATCCGTACGGAGCTGGGTGGGAGCTCCCACCATGTACTTGCCAGCCCAGGGCTCCCCGAGAGCCAGGCGATACCTGTGCCCCCCGCCAGGCAGAAAAAATGTTACAGCTACTCGGTGCTTTCAGGAGTTCCCTGGTGAAAGCATTCCCATGCCAAACAGCCCTGCAACGGTCGGTCCCCTCTGTGCAGTTCTCCCAAACTGTTCCCTCCCGGCTGCACCTCGTGCACCCCCTGTCCCCACTTCGGCCACGCTGCCGCACCTGCTATGGAAAACCTTCCCTGCCTTCCCTTGGGATTTCATCATCCTCCCTAAACTTTGTCAACCCTGTGAATCCGGCACCGTCCCCTCTCCCCGCGGTGCCACGGCAGGCGGATTCCCGATTTCCCGCAGCCTGAGCTTCACTTTCCCCGGGCACGCAGCATCGCCGGGGGCTGGTTCCCTTCCTCCACGGCTCCACCGCTTCCCTCGCAGCCCAGCCCACGGCGCGGCATGGCGGGAGATGCTCGGTGCTTCCAGCCGGCACAGCCCACGGGACGGCGGCCAGCGAGCCGCGGCCGAGGAGGAGCAAGCACGGCTATGTTTAGCCCCACCGCCGGCGGGCAGCGTGCCGGGAAAGTGGCGTTATCTCTTCCCACCTCCTTGTCCTCAGCTGCGACAGAGCTAATCTCTGCTTGGCACCTTGAGCGGCAGAGCTGCCCCGCACCGCGAGCACCCAGTGTCCCTTTGTTATTATTTTGGTTATCTCCGTCACAACTTTTTTCCCACAAAGCGGCTGCGGAAGAGCAGAAGAGCTGCCCTCCCTGCCGCTCACCACGCTGGCCCTGGGGACGGGCGGCAGGCTGCTGGCTTTGCCGCCGTCCTCAGGCACGTGCAAAATTACGGCCCCTGCCCCAAAAGCAGAGCCGCCCGTCTCTGCTGCTGCCCACCACGGGTGCACACGTGGGGTGGGGGACACCCCGGGACAGCCGGCACACGGAGGGGTGCACAGCGCCGAGGTACCGATGCCATCCCATGCGGATTGCCCACGCTTAACATCAAATCCTCGGTTCTACGCGTATATATGATTTATATACAATTTACACAGAGACGTGCAGATATACAGCATATATTTTCCATTTTGTACAAGGACATTTCAGAGACCTGCTGGCAGGGGCTCACCGACCCCTGCCCAAGTGTCTGCCCCGCGCTGCCCTCGGCACTTTGCCTTTGAGCAGCGCTGCTCTCCGGAAAAGCATCCACGGTTTGATTTGAAAACTTCACGAGACAGAGTGTGTACCAATTACTTAGCAGCTCACTCCTCTGGTTAATCACCAGTGACCATTTTTAGTAATATTTCCTGCTGGGCCAAGGACTGCAGGGAAACATCCGCTCCTGCCTTGCTCCCCTTCCCACCATCTGCCCCGGCTCCTCCTGGGCACGGGATGTACGGCAGCAGGCACATAAGGTCAGTGCATTTAGGGAAAAACACGGCCACTGAATTAGAGCAGCCGAGGCGGCGAGGAAATCCTAGCGCTAATCCCTGATCTTTCACTGACACACAGCAAAGCTCGGGCGAGCCGGCTGCCTCCCTCCTCCCCAGTCACAGCTGGAAAACGCGGATAATGCTGCATTACCTTCTCTGCAGGGCTGCTGCGATTAATAGCGGCAAAGAGCTCGGAAATCCTTCAGGGAAGGGAATGGGGATGGTGGGGATTAATACCCGGCTAGATGTCCGTGGTCCCCCAGGACCCACTCGTGCCTTTGCCAACCCCGTGCCCCATTTTCTTTATTCTTTGCTATTTACTTTTTTCTGGGACCTGGGTGTTGTTTAATCTCGTTTGGCAGCTATGGATTGTCTCCAAAATAATCAATGTTTGTGCATTCGTCTGCATCGTTCGGCTGATCCCACAGGGATGAGCCTTGGGCAGAGCATCCCCACTCCGGCGGGGTGGTGAGAAAGCGGGCGGCCGAGGTTCTCGCCGGCCGAGGAACCAACTCTGCACCGTATTTCCAAGGGGGTGAGCAAAATGTTTGGCAATACCCGCTGACCGCTGCCAAATCGAGGTGCAGGCACCCGGGCAGCTCTGGCTCAAATGAATTTCGGTGCCGCCAGGAAAAGGTCCCACATCATTCCTGTGCCTTCCCTCTGGCCTGCAGCTTCTTAACGTGCGCTGTAAAGATACACACGTGTGCGGGGATGGAGAGGGAACGTGGCCAAAGGAGGCAGAGTCAAATCCAACCCAGAGCTGCGCAGAGGAAGTTTTTCCCAAGTTTAAAACAGTATCAAAAATCACTAGAAAAATACAGACCTGCCCTTTGTCAGAAGGAAAAGACCCAGAGTTCAGCAAACTGCCAAGTTTTTAATTTTTAAATTTCCGCTGGCGTGCTGGAGGCAGCCGCTTTCTGCAGCCTCTCGGCATCCCAGCAAGTAAAACGCTCTGCACCATCCCTGCCGCAGGAGCCAGCCCAGCACCGGAGCTCCGGGTCCACGCTGGCAAATCTTCCCAGGTAGACATCCGTGTGGTCTAAGCTCGGCAGGATCCATCACGTCATCAGCTACGCAGAGTGCAACCAAGTCATACGAGAAACGGGTATTTTTAAAAAAAAATATTATACCCGAAGCGTGAATCGTTAGCTGACTCATAGAAATATGAAACTCACTTAAGAGATGAATTAGAGCTATTAGAATACAGAGGTAATTACTCATGCGAACAATGCCCTTCTCAACTCTTTAATGATTACACAAATTAGTGCATAAAATTATGTTAATAGCCCTACAACTGTTGCATATACACGCAGCCCTCCGGTCGGGAGGGGATGAGCGTCAGGCCGAGCCAGAGCCCTCTCGCTGCCTGGGACGGGGCTGAGCGAGGGCCAGGCGAGGCTGCAGCCCGTCCCGCGGCTCTGCCGGGCTCCGTGCCCGTCCCGCGGCTTTGCCGGAGCGAGACCAAGTGCTGCGAGGAGCGGACAGCGCGGGTGGGTACGTCGGGCTCGGCAGTCTGACTCACTCGCCTTCTTCAGGTGTGCGGGAGAGGGATTTTAGGGAACGTTTGTTACACAGGGAACTTCCTGGAATCCTGATTTTTTCTAAAAATTCAGCTTTCTATTTGAAATAGCTTCAGCTGCAATTCAGGATAAACTGCTCTTCACTGTGCAGGTGCAGGGGGGATTATTTTGCACTCGGCATAGTGGACTCTTACCAAAGCTGTAGCTATTTTTAGCCCATCTAGAAATTACTATAATTTTGCTGTACAGCTAAAAACTATCTGCTGTTATCAGGAGTAAGAAATCTCGAGCCATGACTAACATGAACAGATCAATGAATGAGTCTGCTGTTCTAAAGCAGAAGTTTCTGTTCAAAAAAAACCAAAACAAACGACAACAAAAAACCCAAACTGTGGTTTCGAGGAGAAACCACAAGTTTTCTAACCATTTCTATTTCAGCGCTAATGTTAGGTTTATTAAGTACTCCGCTATCAGTATGATGTGCAATTAAGGACAGATTCCCTCCCTCCCCGCTGCACTTCCCAAACTGTTTGCACAATGAAGGCAGTATCACGCTCTGCTGCCGACGGGCAGCTGCGCCGGCGAGGGCAGGACAGAGGGGCCACGCAGCCCCGGGGCAGACAATTGCCCTCAGTTGTACCAACAAAGCGGCACTATCGGAAGCTCAGGACCATCTGAAAAGGCAGATTCCCCGTGCACGAATGGCGGAGACCTGCTCCAGCGCCGGTGGGTTAAAAGCACGGTGGCACCAGGGAGGTAACGCTGCGGCAGCCAAGGGCAGCGACCTGCCCGCTTCTGCGCTTGCGACGGACAACAAAATTCATTAGGAGAGGGGGTTAAGTTTGGCTGGCCCCTCTGCTTTAACAAAGGTGTTTCCATCTTCCAGTTACTACCCCTTTCCATCTTCTTTGGAGCCAACGGACTCTTGAAAACGTTGAGTTTTGGGAAGAACACGTTCTTAAAAAAAACAGACGCTGGGTGCCTTGGTTTTGGTCTGTTAAAATCCTAGAAAATACATTCCCGGAACAAGCGCTGGCAGAACAGCCAACATGGTCCGCCTGCCTGCCTTCCAGCAGAACCTGTTTCCACTAACGTATGTAAGACATTAAAATAAATTGAAGTTAGTTTTACCCAACGGCCACAGCAGGGTGAGCGGATGACTCGGACGGTCCGTGCCTGGAAGCCAACGTTCCCCATGAGGGAAGTTAAGCCGGCACTGACTCAGGTTCATTTTCATCCTCAACCCGAGAAGCCAAAGGGGGAAATGGCAGCAACAGCGGTCCCCCGGCCAGGACTGGCAGGAGTGACTGCTCCCAACACCCGGCTAACTCCTACCCATCGCACTAACAAAGCTAATGAACCCACAGAGACCCACTGTAATTAAAAACTGAGAATACGTCAGAAGGCACAGATTCCTCCACTTAACTTTTCTTAGTGCCATCAAAACTGGTTTATAGTACGTTTCTGAGATACTAATTTAATTCGTCCCCTTGTAAAGTCCATTATGTCAGCCAGAGAACGTGATACTTGCCCTGAAGACAGTGAGCCATGCTGGCTGCTGCGGATCAGAACCAGAAATTAAAAAACAAGGCACTTGGGGAAAGCCTTGGTTCACCCAGCGAAGTGGGCTTTCCCGCTCCATCAACTGCACGTCCGGCTGTTAACAGTACGATGAGAGGAAAGATTTTCCAGGAAAAAAGGTCTAGAGGCATGAAACGCGCCAGAGCTCTGCACCGCCAAGACTTTTACTGCAGGATCTCAAAGCGCTTTACAAACGCCAGCGCTGAAGAGCATCATGAGGCGCACGCCGGCTGGTACACACGGGAGAACAAAGGGAACGGGCCGGCCGCAGCACGGCGATGCTGGGGCAGATGCACAGCAGCAGGAACACGGACCAGCCGCTCGTCTGCTGTGGCGACCCGACCTCCCTCCCCTCGGTGTGGAAAGCCAAAACGAGAGAAAGAACTTCAGGACTGCTCCGTTGCCTTCCATCTTCCAAGTGAAATGAAAACACAGCTTTTCTACTTAACAAGGGGGATCAGCAGCCTTCTTGCAGAGGTACGATGCCCACCAGGTCTTCAAGAACTCAAGGTCGGGAGCTTTGCACCAAGGTGACACGGTCCATGAATCCCAACGCAGAGAAACGCTGGGGTTCCCACCGCTGCTTCGGCAGAGTTCAGTGCCCTCCCGCGCTCCCCCCTGGGGAGGAACGGCCTCTCCGCGGGGTGATGTTTACTACGCTGCAAACCACTTTGAGATAATCTCTGAAGCAAACAACCATCAAGTATTTCCCACTCGCATAGTTCAGCTGCACACAACAGACCCGAGAGCTGAAGCATCATCGACCCTGTCTGTGCACATCCCTCACCTGCCAGCTCCCGGACCACGCTCGACATTTTTCAAGCCTTCCTGCACCTCTAATGTTACAGCTTGTACAGGTACTTCCGTACTGTGAAATCACCTGAACCACCCCTTAAATTAGTGCTCCAGCACGTTAATTAGCTCCTCATGAACTTGCTTAGAACCACTGGCTCTGCCTGGACTCTGTGGATCAGAACCCAGACTCCCGTATTTCAAAGAGGGGACTGTGACCCCTTCGTCTGCTGGGCTCCCAGCCTCCTTCGCTCTCCCTCCCCCACAAAGTTCACTTTCTTTCCAAACCCTACGCAGCCAGAGAGCAAACCTCTCCAAATACCACTTCAGTTCAGTCAAACCAAACTCTTCAGGTTTCCTTTTGTGAAAGAAGAGGTCTCGCTTCCCTGAGCACACTCATAACCTTTGCTTTAAAACTGCTCCCATTCTGCCTTTCTTGAACACAGGTGACAGAACTATCAATGCGCAGAAGTGTTTGGGGTTTTTTGGGCCAAACTTCCCCTTGCTTCAACAGCACGCACCAACGCGCCGTCAAGCACGCTCCCTCATTTCCCACACCCCAACAAACGAACTTCTCCCTTCGCACCCCACCGTCACGATCCCACAACTCACCCCGCTCATCCCTACAGCTCTTCTCTTCTTCCCATCCGGCATCGTCCCACGGCCACTCAAGCATCTAAGTCTGTTCTGTGCATGACATAGCTTTCACCTCCCCCCCCCAATACAGTGCTTTGCTATCAGGATTTCATAATTTTTGGAAAAAAAGTACATCTCATACGCACCTTTGGCAATACAGTATTCTGCAGGGGAACAACATTCTGTAACAAACCACAATCTCCGTCACCACACACAACATCCTTCATGGTTTTACACATGCCAGCATGCCACGCTTAAAACCCAAATCTGCTAATCCTGCCCCAAACACAAATCCCACCTTACAATAAAGCAATCTTCCTGCCCTGCTCCATAAGGGATGCTACAGTTCCCTGCCATACAGAAGCAGCCTACAGTCATCCATTTCTGAAAAGCAAAGTGTATATTATTTATACAAGTACCCTGCCGTGGTGGGTTGACCCTGGCTGGATGCCAGGGGCCCACCAAAGCCACTCTGCCACTCCCCTCCTCAGCTGGGCAGGGGAGAGAAAATAAAACTAAAGGCTCATGGGTTGAGATAAGGACATGGAGAGATTACTCAGCAATTACCATCACGGGCAAAACAGACTCGACATGGGGAAATTAGTTTCATTTATTACCAATCAAATCAGAATAGAATAATGAGAAATAAAACCAAATCTTAAAATGCCTTCCCCACAGCCCTCCCTTCTTCCCAGGCTTGACTCCCAAATTCTCTACCTCCTCCCTCCAGCAGCACAGGGGGACGGAGAACGGGAGTTGGGGTCAGTTTGTCATACCTTGTCTCCGCCGCTCCTTCCTCCTCAGGGGGAGGACACCTCACTCCTCCCTTGCTCCAGCGTGGGGTCCCTCCCACAGGAGACAGTCCTTCAGGCACAGACTGCTCCAGTGTGGGTCCCCCACCGAGGCGGGGGGGGGGGGGGGGGGGGCCACCCC
>NW_010972831.1:7934470-7938931 GCF_000737465.1 Haliaeetus leucocephalus | reverse complement strand
CCCCAAGGGGGGGGGGGGGGGGGGGGGCAGCAAACCTGCTCCATGGGCTCCTCTCTCCACAGATCCACAGGTCCTGCCAGGAGCCTGCTCCAGCACGGGCTTCCCACAGGGTCACAGCCTCCTTCAGGCACCCACCTGCTCCGGTGTGGGGTCCTCCACGGGCTGCAGGCAGAGATCTGCTCCACCATGGACCTCCGTGGGCTGCAGGGGGACAGCCTGCCTCACTGTGGTCTTCATCACCAAGGGCTGCAGGGGAATCTCTGCTCTAGTGCCTGGACCATCTCCTCTACCTCCTTCTTCACTGACCTGGGGGTCTGCAGGGCTGTTTCTCTCACACGTTCTCACTCCTCTCTCCGGCTGCAGCTGCGCAGGTGTTTTTTTCCTCCCTTCTTAAATACGTTATCCCAGAGGCACTACCACCATCACCAATGGGCTCAGCCTTGGCCAGCGGCAGGTCCATCTTGGAGCCAGCTGGTATTAGCTCTGTCGGACACAGGGGAAGCTTCTAGCAGCTTCTCACAGCAGCCACTCCTGTAGCCCCCCCACTATCAGAACCTTGCCATGCAAACCCAACACACCTACTTAAACATTAACCTGATCACCACCTGCTCTGCACTCCCTAGGACAGTCCTACGAGCTGGCAATTACGCTGTGCAGGAAGAATCACCCTTCTCCTCTGTGCTGACGCTTTGCTCTTTAATTCGTTGTAAATTAAACACATTCAATGATAACCACTGATTTCTCATCAGACAACCAAAGGAATATTCACCTACTTCTGATTAAGCTACAAGAATATTCAACCCCAGGAAGGTGCCGCATTTCCAGCCAGGCCGCAAGCTGCGCTCACCGCAGGGTTACGATTACCCCAGCAGCAACAGCTCAGCCACTGCACTCAGTGCAATTACCTGCCGCTAATAACCTGGCTCCTCCATAACCCGCATGGTTACTTGCCTGATGGGCGCTGCCCCCAGCCCACCAGCGCTCAAGGACTGCAGGCACCTGGAGGGTTTACACACACCCGTTCTACCCGAGCATTGCGGGGGGAGCGCCAAGCCCGATTACTCTCACGTTTTCCCTTTGTGATCTCTTCAGAAGAGTTATCATTAGCAACATTAATATTAAAGCATCCTCTTTTAAGCAGTGAGAATTCTTTCTTTTCCCCTTTTCACCTACTCATATAATAAATTCCACCCATTTCCCAGGGAACTGATCCTTTATTCAGGAGAGGCTCAAACATCAACGCTTCCTGTGAAACACTACATCTCTGTTGAACACAAAAGCCTTTTGTCTGAAAACTTGTGATTTAACAATGCTACAGTGGCAAGCGAAGACTAAGACTCTTGGCAACAAATGATGACAACCATGCATGTTTTTTTTAAAAATTTTATTTGTCAAAGAAAAAAAGGCAATAGCCAATTGAAAACCTACTCAATCTTTAACTCCAATTTTTGTCTTTAAATTTAGAGAAATGACTTTTACTTTTTTTTTTTAAACAAACCCCCCTTTTTCCCCTTTAACGTTTACCATCTACTCGTGCTGAATCCTTCCAAGGAGATTGCTCCAGCGTACCTCTCCAGGTCCTTGCTTTGCTCCTTTTACCAAAAAAATGAAAAACTCCATCGTGCATCTTAAGGGCTCCAATCGTCAAAAATAGGAAAAAAAAATCTTTGGAATAGCCAATTGAGTTGAATAAAAAAAATCCACACGAATGCGGTTTGGTTGGGGCAGGAATCCACTCCTATGTTCCTGGTAATTTGATCCCGCTCCATGAATCCTTGTAATTCAGCCTCCCTATCCTATCCACATTATGATTTGAATCCAATGATCCAGCTCCAAGGATTGGGATCCAGTGAGCCCTCTCCAATCCAAACCTTTATAACCAGCAAAACCAAAAAAGAGGAGGCAAAAAGTTAGATACTGTAATGAAAAAATAGGATTCTGGGGAATGATCAGTTATGTTTGCCATCAATTAATACAGATGTACATTAATAACTATCAATTCCCCAAAACAAACTTTTGAATGGTGATGCTCAGATAATTTTTAGAAATATTAATTACTACTTGGAGGAAACACTGTAATATTTACAATATGTCAACTGAAAATGCCAACATACTCATTGCTCGTACGGTGGTGTGCTACCGGTTTTGTGGTTGCAAAAAATGTTCATGAAACTGGAAAAGCTTACTGCTAAAGCTATCCACCTACTGTATGTCTGAACTATAGCTAGCACTCCCAGCTGGAAGGTAACAAAATTAACTAACCAGAGTTTTCAAACATACCGGTGAGTCAATTAGTCTGAGGGGGCAGGGCTGAGACTTAAGAAATTACTCCCAACTAGGTTTTCTATTTTTGCTTTCATTCTGATACTTAAAAAAAATGAAATAGCAACGCTGTATCAGTCACACAGAGGACATGCAGATTTTAGCAGTATTGATATTATACTCTGATTTAAAGATACCCTTGATCTACTACAAGTGTACGAATACTACATAACATTAACACTTGTAACCAAATGCTGCATGACAAAGTAAACCAATACTCCCACCCCCGTCCCACTTTAGTCCTTTAAAAAACTAGAATGAAATAGAGAATTACAAAAGCAAGTATTTAGCCACAATTGCCCCCCCCCAAAAGTTTTAAAGAAAAGAGCAATTGTAGTCTGCGGTAACTAGAACATGCCTGAAGTGACACGTAGGTGCACGTACTCAATTAACCTGTCTCTCAGTATAAGGTCAATACTGCCAAGTTCATCTGTGACAATAGCACTTGGAGTCATACCATTGCCTCCATTATTGATCTGATCCTCCTCAATCCTCCTTTTGACAATCCTAAAATGATTGACATGTGCTCCACAATCCTTTAATCCAAAGCATTCTTAATCCATCTCTTCAGATATGTCTACAGAAAGACACACGAAAAGGCAAGATAAAATATAAGATCCCCCAGAAGAGACAAGTTAGCCACAAACATCCCAACATCCCCAGCTCGTATAAACCATAGCTGAACACTGAGACATTTACACAGCAATACCACAGTTCGAAGAATGTTGGTATTTAACTAGAACTAAATTGAAACAATCCTGACTGACATCAATTAAAATACAATTTACCAAAGACATGAGGGGAATGTTGATGTTAAGGAGCAAATACTCACTAGGGATTTTACACAAGAATGCAATTCAACACTTCAGCCAATTTGAATAAAACAGTTTGAATTTAAAAAAAAAACAAAAGACTGTACTAAGTAAAGGAAAACTGTGTACAACATGGGGTTCTACAAAAAGATCAGAGCTAGTGATCATTTATGTACGAGATCGGGATCTGCTGTGACGGGGAGAGTAGCGTGGAGATCCTCTGCTTCTTCTTGGGGAATAACTGCGGCTTCTGCTGTTGCTTCGACTACGGCTTCTGCTACGACTACGGCTGCGTGACCGAGATCTTCCATAGCTTGGACTTCTTGGGCCATCAACTTTAACACGGATGTAGGCAGTTTCTCCCTATTGAATAGACAGAACTTTCGATTGAAAAGTCTAGGCTTTAGGGCCATTTTTTTAGGCATGCTGACAGACTGAAGATATTGTTTACTACAGCATGGAAATAGACATCAAAGCTTTAAAGTCTATCTCCTGACAAACTGACCACAGACTTACTTAGCTGCTTTGTATATAAACAATGAACACCACATGTTCCTTACCTTCAAATCCTACTGTTAAGCCCCTTGTATCCAATTCTGGCCAAAGAAAGTAAGTATGAAACCTACCTCATGAGATCTAAATTTAGTGTTATCCAGTTTTCGCACAGCGTAGGTCATATCTTCCTTCCGTACAAACTCCACGACACCAGTGCCATCTCGGAAAACATCAGCATAACATACATCACCTGCTTCACGCATGTGATCCTTTAAATCCTGCCAACTTCCACTTGGAGGCAGCCCTATATAAAAAGCAAAGCATCGCTTTAAAACCCGGCTGTATTCTCGCCTCCTGTAGTTCACAGCGTCAGGTCGCAGTAAACAAAAGAGGCTATTTAGCAAGCAGACGGGCTGCCTCGAGGAGCTGTTTGCATCCTACGGACAGCATTCCTCCCAGGCTACGCGAGGCGATGGCTTTTTAGGAAACTTGGAGCTGCATCACCCCTCGCCGGGATGCTTGCCCGCAGGACCCCGGGGGAGCGTTTGGGTTAAGAAAAAAAAAAAACCCCAACAAAAACAATGACTCACCCGAGACGATCACTCTGTACTCCGAGCGCCGGGACGGGGGGCCGTACCTGCCCCGGGGGGCTCCACCCCCTCCGCCACCTCCGCCGCCTCTCCCGGTGCCCCGGCCGCTCCGAGGGAACTCCACGCGGAGGCGATACCCATCGTAATCGTAGCCGTCCCGCCCGTAGACGGCGTCCTCCGCGTCCCTGCGG
Source organism: Haliaeetus leucocephalus (assembly GCF_000737465.1). Taxonomy (NCBI): domain Eukaryota; kingdom Metazoa; phylum Chordata; class Aves; order Accipitriformes; family Accipitridae; genus Haliaeetus; species Haliaeetus leucocephalus. The sequence continues at coordinate 7,934,521 of NW_010972831.1, read as the reverse complement.
GACGGGACGGGGCGGTGAGCGCGGCCGTCCGTCCGCCCGCTTCCCCCCCCC
>NW_010972831.1:7933660-7934460 GCF_000737465.1 Haliaeetus leucocephalus | reverse complement strand
CCCCCCCGCCCTCCCAGGGGAGCGCCCGCGGGTGGTGGGGGGTCTCACCTGGGGTCCTCAAACTCGACGAAGGCGAAAGGCGGGCCCCCGCGGCGGTTCTTGAGGTCGATGTCGCGGATGGCCCCGTACTTGTAGAAGACGTCCTCGATGTCCTTGGTGCGGATGTCTGGGGGCAGGTTCCCCACGTAGATGCGGCAGTCGTTGTTGCCGGCTGGGGCGGGGAGCACGGCCCCCTCCGGACATGGCAAGGTCAGCAATGGCTGCGGCGGTGGAGGGCCGGAGCGTGGAGAGCGGGCGGGCGAGCGGGCGCGGGGCCGAGACCGGGCAGACAGAGGAGCGCACACGCCGCCTCCCCCAACAACCGCTTACAAAATGGCGACCGCGGCTCCCCTCGCGGTCCTACTGCGCGCAGCGATTTCACCCCGGGACGCAGCACCGCCCGCTCTAGAGGCCAACGAGGCAGCGCCCGCGTCTCCCGCCGCCCCCTCGCTCCTCCCTCCTGCGCATGCGCGGCCTCGAAGGAAAGTAGTCCCTTCTTTCTTGCCCCTTGGCCGCGACCACCCGAGAAGCCGTAACCCGTGACTGGCGGCGCAGCTCCCGGGTGCGAGGATGCGGCGAGCTCGGTTCTCCCTCGGAAAGGCCCCGCCGCCGGCGGAGGGAGGAAAGAACGCGATCCCCCGGCCGCGGTTTTGACGGCGGCGGGCCGTTTGGCGTCACATCCGGTGCGGCGTCCGCGCCAAGAAGACCCGGCCGGGGCAGGGGAGGGTGTATCCCACAATGCATCGCGGTGGCAGCGGGGG
>NW_010972831.1:7915734-7933594 GCF_000737465.1 Haliaeetus leucocephalus | reverse complement strand
GGGGTGGGATGGCGGCGGTGCCGGTCGCTCTACCGCTGCGGGCAGAAGGGCTGCGGCCCAGGGCTGGGCCGCGGTCACGGCTCTGTCACGTTGTGGTGTGCCCAAGGGGGAGCGGGGAAAAGGGCTCTGCCCGCTCCCCAGGCGGGCGGGAGGGTCGAGGGTAGGATGGAGGCGAGCTGGGACCGGCTCGGCCACGCTGAGGTAAAATGGCTGCCCTCAGGGCACAGGGAGCTGAATGCAGGCCTAGGTCCACTGCTCGGCCATACGAGCATCCTGCTTATGTAGCCCCTTCAGCAGAGCATTAAAGTTAAGGTTAGGGCTGTTGAGTGTTGTGGTCTTTTTTCCCCCTAACGCTGTGCTGCCCTATTTCTGAATGCTGTGTCGTGGTTCTTGGGGGCTCTTGCATCAGACTGATCTCATGGTCTCCTCTGGAAGGACACTCAAATTTACTTTGCAAGGCAGAGCACGATGACTTTGGGCAGAACAAACCTTAAGAATGTACTTGACTTCATTTTCTGTCTTTGTAAGTTAATAAGAGGAACAAAAAAGCATTTGAGGTTAAGGCAAAGTCACATCTCAAGTGGACATGTTTATGAAAACATCGTCTCCTGAGGGCTACGTGCTCCTGCAGAAGCACGTGCTTTATGGTGCGTCTTCAGAGGTTTAGTGTAGAATTACATGAGAAATGTGTACAAAAGAGGGCAGAAAAGGATTTCGTGGGGAAGAAGCAAGAAAGTGGTGTACAACTATGTTCAGAAATTATAATTTAAATAAAGTCAGTTTGAAGCACCGGTGTAGTCGTCTAGTTTGTCACGAAACCCTAGAAGATGTGTTAAGGCAGTAAATGGAACTTCAGATGAAGAAAGCGCTTCAGTGTGCCCCAGCCCCTTGGAGCGCAGCAGCTCTGCCCTGGCGCGTCCCACCTCGTCCTAACCCAACGCGACTCGTGCCTCAATGCTTGGAGTTCAGGTCGCAAATTGCTTTTGAAGTGAGATTTTTTCGTATGATCCACAAGTTGGAACAGATGTGGGAGGGATACTTCTAAAAATGTTGGAAATAGTTGTACTTTTGCAATCTGAAACTCTCTCGTTTATCCCTTGTTATCTTTTGTATCGGCACAAGCGAGTCCACGTGGTGCCAGAAAGGTTGAGTCACTGTAACCACCGTGATGGGGTTAAAGTATCTGAGTGTGTAGAAAAACCCTTTAGGCTCCTGAGTTAATTAAGGGATTTTGAAAAATGTGTCATGCCTCTACTAGAGTCTGTGATGCATACTTCATTTTTCATGTGTTAATTAAAAATGCATATTCCTCTAGAAAAACAGCAATCCTGATGACTTACAGTTAGAAAAATATTTTCAGTATAACGTCATAACATGTCTGACTGTTACAAATGCCTTTCATTTTTCTCTCATGTACGTTAAAGTACAGTACCGTGCTCTGCCCTAGTGATTTCTAACATTGGTAATATCTCTGTTAGATTGCTAGTGGTTTAAGTAAAGACTGCTATTAATCACTGAAAGATGTTATGAGAAAGCCAATCTTCAGAAGTGGTGGTTTGCAAAGTATAAACTACCGAGTATCTAGGGATTTTCTACATCTTTAAGAGAGTACGATGGTTTCACAAGTCTGTCTGTAGAGGAACACGAACTGGCGAGACGGTGACTGCAACGTGTGCCCTTGTGGTTCCAGCGTTGATCTACGTGACTTCAGTGCATGCTTCGGGGTAAATACGTTTTTGGAACTAGCACAATTTAACAAGCTAAGTCAGTTATTTGCCAGTGCAGTAGAAATACTTGTTGCATATTGAAAAAACAAGAAGAACAACTCCCCCCCCCCCCCCCCAAAAAAAAGCCAAATCTCAAAGACCCTGCGTATGCTCTCGCCAGGTGTAGGGAAGGGTCCATCCTTTGCCAAGAAATGAGTCTTTATTTTCAAAAACTTATTAAACTGCTGAAAGTTATTCTTAAAGGCATCATAAAATAATGGTAAGTTTGCCTGGTTTGTGAAAACCCTATTGCATAATTTCTTTTGTGTGTTAATAATCCTCATAACTGCTTTAAATGATTGCCTTAATTACCTTAATGAAGTGTCTCTTTATAGAAATATTGAATGTTTTCTTCCTCATTACCTTTTTTTGCTCTGTGTTATCAGCAGAGTGCTTAAAACAGTTGGATAAGCTGCAGAACATTTATTTGCTTTGTCAGAGTTGCTTTTGGCTTTCTAGCAAAATGTATATGTAGAGAATCATTAAACATTAATTATGTAGAAAATAAATTACTGGGAAGGAAATGGCAAATAATCGTGCTAAAAAATGAAGCCGACTGCTGTAAAATGACAAGCTTTCGTTCTCAAAATGAGCGTAATGAAAAACAGGGCTTTCCAACTGGGAATACTGATGAATAACGCCAATGTTAACCGTGTAACCCAGTATGGGAAGTGTCTGAGCTTGCTGAACTTATCCAGGTGGAGATACGCTGCAGAGTGCTTCGGCACAGCCCCTCCTCAGTCTGCTTTAGGCCTCCTCAGGCAGAGAAAGAAAAAGAGCAACTTTGGTTTGGCCCTTTCCGGCATTTTCACAGCCTTCCTTCCTCTCCCCTTCATTCCCAGACCTCCTCCCATGGTGTTAAAATCCACTCTCGCTTTTTGCAAAGAACCATCCTGATGCTGCAGGTGGGTCTTCTTGTGCAAGGATACTGAAATGCTTTATAATGGGGTCACTGCTCATTTTTATTTATGACGAAACAGAGGCATTGGAAGCAAGAGGTTTTCCCCAGAGGAGCTGGCAGGGTTAGGGGCAGAGCAGGGACCGCAGCCCGCGTCTGAGCTGGGTGGGTTGGGTTGCAGTTCTGCGTGCTGGCTTTCATCGCCTCGACCACTCGCCTGGCTCTGTTAGCGAGAACCTGTTTTTCCTCATCTTTAGTACCGTACGATCCAGCTGGGATTAGTCTTGACTAATCTTACTGTGTTGCAAAATAACAGTTCATCAAAGCTCAGATTGTCTGGAAGAAAAGGGTCATTTTTAAAACAATGTCTTAAGTTGTAATGTTTTTTTGGAGAACTAAGCTTTGAATTGTCCAAACTCGCCGTTTCCCTCCCATAACAGTCGTTCTGAATATGCTGCTTGAGTGGTTTCTTTTGGCATTTCAACAGTAAGATGAAACTGCACAGATAGCGTCTTTGGAGCTTGAAATATAGAGCTGACATTTTGGGGGCCTTCGATTTTAAATAGTGCCTCAATGTTATCAAAGTTATTAATTTGCATGTAGAAAAAAGATGCAAAAGACAGTCTGATCTTTTTCAGAGAAACTCTGAGTACATTGATAAGACAAGGAAAGTATGTGTAAATTTGAAAATATTTCCCATAAAAGTGGATGGTGGCAGAGCTTGTTTTATTTATGTAGATTTCTATGTAAGCAAAAAGACTTCACATGCACATGCTGTAGCACGCCTTGATGCAAACAAAAAACACAACACACTTTGGCAGTGTGAGTTTTTCCTGAAAGGACACACACAGGTAGAGATTTAAAGTAGAAAAGCCACCCAGAAGAGTGGGCTGCATCAACTGGCATTTTCCATAGGTAACACCACCTGAACTCAAATCACACCTGGAAGGCATTGTGAAATGCTAATTTTTAGAAATTCTGAAACGTTGCTCTTTTTTCTTCATTAGAACAGCTACACCATTACAGCTGTTAAGCACAATGTGCTCGGCAGAGCCGTGATCGTAAGGTGCCCCCGGAGCAGACTGCTGAGGTCTTCACGGGACCCTCTGGCGCAGCCTGGACCCGTTCCTGCGGCCGCAGCAGCGCAGGACCACGAGCCACCTCATCACCCCGGGCTGGTCTCCAGCAGCCTGCCGGGCTGGCTGAAGGGCCGCAAGGAAGCAGAATCTAGTTAAATCGTATGTGGTTATTTGTCTTGCTGGTAGCAATTAAATGTTAATTAAAAAAAAAAATTAAAAAATAAAAATCAGGGGGTTTGATATGATTTCTGCTGTCTTGTTTTTATGTTACTCTGATTTTCAGCACATGGTTTCAACTTTAATTCCCACGTGCCAGTGCACCATGTCTGGGGGCAGAGAGGGGGAGAGGCAGCTGTTAGCACAGACTGAAAAGTTTAAATGAGCCCCCCAAACCTGTTTTAATTGATTTCTTTCCTTGGGAAAACATTTATGTTCATACAAGGCTCTGCAGGCTCCTTCTGCCCACTCCCCATTGCTCCCTGCCTCCTGCTGTCACTGAATATTGCAGCAGCCGGTTTCATTGCTCTTCCTTCTCCCTGCCTAGCGACATCCTCCAAAGCCTAACATGGACAGAGGAAAATGAATGCAAACTGTTAATGAAAATAAACCTGCTAAGGTTTATTCCTGATAAGGAGTAAGTAAGCGAAAAGGAGTGTATCCGTTTGGGTTGCTCATTTCAGAAAGATCCTTGTGGTTAGGCAGAGACTGGCCGGCGAGGGCTCCCCCTGCAACCGCTCCTTCGCTCCTTTTTCTTTTGCTATTTTTATTTCTCTGTGCATTTCCCGGAGTTGCCTCCTTTCCCCTCGACACTTTCCCACACCCCAGTCGCGCAGCATACAGCCGGCTGAGCTGTCTGTGCTGGGATCTGCCGAGGACCCTCTGCCGTAGCACACGCCGGTGGCACGGCACCAGCGCCGGGAGCTCGCCGACCCTGCTCAGCACCTCCTTTCCCACCGCTTGTGCTTCGACTCAGAGCGAGCAATGCGGTCCTGGTACAGGGAACTGAAACAGTCAGTGGTGACAAAACACCGGGGAGGTAACGCCAAGTGAGCCAGCCCTTGCAGCGAGAGTTATTTATTAAACAGGCATCATTTTGTACGTGTCCATTAGAGGTATCGATAGCTTCTTTTTTGGTCTGTGGCATCTGCCACCCTCCCCACCAGGAAAGGGCAGTGCCGTGGCACAGCCGTCAGCTGCCCTGCTACGGGCAGCGAGAGCTCTGCATTTAGACGTTGTGGTGGCCATGCCGCCGAGCCTCAGGAGCGTGGGTAGAGCTGAATCTTTTTGTTCTCCAGAAATAACCCCAATTTGCTAGGCCTCAGTGGTTTTTAAAAGGAGGTTTTCCATTAGCTTTCTATCAGAGAGCTGCTGGCAGCGCTGCCGACGTCCTCCCTCTGAAGAGACGACGGGATGCAGCCCCCGTGGCATCAATGTGGATTTGCTGATTTTTTTGATACAAGGAAATAGAATGAGTGAGAAATGCATTTAAATTTGTTTCAAGCAGAATATTTTAAAATACAAATAAAGTTTTAGAAGCTGTTTCATTGACATGCGTAACTTTATGTAAACACTTGAGAAAGGCGAGGGATTGCGATAACCGTTTGAACACAAAAAATCACGCAGACCAAGGTAAGAGTGACACCGAGCCTGTCTGAAATGAGCTCAATGAAAGGCAAACAAACGAGGAAAAATAAACTAGTTGTTTATCAAAGGCCCGGGGTGGGAGCAGTTGCCAAGTTCCTGAGCTGTTTGCCGAGCCCAGCACCCCGGCTAAAAGGTACTGCGAAAAGGCCCGTTTCTGTTCCCACTGGAAATCCTGTTTCACAGCATTTTATTATCCAGACCTTCCCCATTTAGGTAACCTAATACCCCTAAGTTCATACCCCAGTCATTCTTAAAGAAGGTGAAAGGTGCAAAATCAACTGCTTTGAAATGAGCAAGTTAAAATATGTAGTCAGAAATTAGGAGTGGAAACACTCTGGCCATCTTCTGCTGGCAGTGGCTGTCCTTCACTCTGCTGTGCAGTGCAAAGCAAAAAGGAGACAATTTTAATTTCTTATATGGTATCGGGCTTACTGGTACCACGATAGCCCAACTAAAATGTGAAATGCAAAGAAGAAACCTAATTTTTTTCTTTTTCCTAATACGCCTTTTGGGTTCAGTTGCTTGAGGATAGTAAATAAGAATAGCAGATCATTGTAATTTAGAGGCAGCACCCAAGCATGAACACTGGAAATAATTTTGTTAGTTTCCCAGGAAGCATATGAACATTTTTACACTCTGAAATACCACACATGAGAAAGAAAGGATCAAAGGAGCAGTGAGCTTCATGGGACACGGAGGTCTGGGAGAGCTGGGCTGGCGAGGGCTGGGAGCCGCAGCACCAGTAAAAGCTCCATGGGAACCAGTTAACTGTAAACCCAACGCTTTGGATAATGTTGTGGTGTATCGGAGGACCTTACCGTGTGCTTCATTTGCCTTTCCATAACAGAGGTTTTCATTAGACGTGCACCACTTTGTGATTAAAGAGACACGGTGGGTGTTTTGCAAATGGGAACTGGATTTGCTGAGTTTATCCTCTGCAGCGCTGCTGTGAACTGAGAAAGCAGCCGGCGGGGAGGTGGGACACAACGGGGCGAAGCCTTTGCAGAGCAAACCAGTGAGAGACGTCGCGCTGAGCTCTTTCCTGCGCCAGCCCTCGTTTCTCCTCATACGGCAGGCCGCTTTCAAGCCCCGCAAGCGTTAGCGTTGCCTTTGGGGGGGACTTTGCTGGCCCCCGGGGCTGCCACCACCTACCATGGGTGCTCTCCATGGACACGATCCCAGGCACGAAGCACCGGCCGGGGTCTCCCGGCACCCCCTCCCCTCGTTCCCTGCGCAGGGAGCTGCAGCTGGAATCTGCTTGCTGTTTGAAGCGGCAGTGATGGATCGCCGGGCTGCACACACACACACGCTGCTTGAGGGTCCGTCAGATTTCCATTATGGCCCATGTGGCCGCAGCTCGCTCTGCCCAGGGCCATCCCCTGCGAGGCTTTTTTGCTGTTAACAGCGGAGGAAGAAAGAACAATAAATGTGTGCTGCTGGTCCTAGGGGCAAACATAAAGCAGTGCCTCCATATACTTTTGTTTGCTTCGAGAGCATCAAAGACGTCAGTGAGTATTTTTTTTCCTCGAGGGCTTTTTTTTTTTCTTTATTATTCCCCTTTTTATTCCTCCGCATCCTCCTGGGCAGAGAGCAGCTTTGCTCCCTAACCGATTGCTTCCCTGTTTGGAGTTAAACACAAGCTGAGCGTTGTGATGGACTGGGGCCAAAGTGCCCCCTGAGCACCGGTGGGACTGGGCTGAACTGGGAATGCACCTTCCAGACACCTGCATTGGTGGTTTACACCGAGGGCACGCGTTTGGCTGCAGCTCTGGCAGCGCCACGGGAACCCGGGGAAACCTGCTGTCTTCTTGGTGCTCCACGGCAAAGACAGACATGTTCGATGGTGGCTGACACACGGGCTTGCGTGGAGCCCAGCATGGAGGCAGAGCCACCTGAGGCCACCGAGGGCTGTTTCTGAGGACGCATGCCGTCTGTGCAGAGGTTTGCTCTCCTCCCACGGGTATTTGCTTGCTGTGAGACCTAAGCAGCTGTTACATTCCCTTAAAAAAACCACCACCTTTGCAAACTTTGGCAATGTATATTTTGTTCACTAGAAACCTCTGCTCTTTCCTTGCCATGAAATGCATTCCTGACACCTCCCCGTATCACCATGATCAACTAGCACTCCTCAGACCGGGGATGTGGCTGGACCCTGCCCAGTAATTTCCACTCTGGGGGGTGCTGGGCAAGGGATGGGGTGCACTTCCAGCCCCAGGCATGAGTTACATCTCGATAAATCAAGACTGGGCATGTTCTGCTGGGTGCAGGAGAGGAGCTGAGAGGAAACCCCAGCGCAGCAATGCCTGGACATGCACCCCTGGCTCTGAGGCCAGCCTGCACCAGGCTGCTCCTGGGGGCTGTCCTGCTGCGGGGGGCTTCCCCGGGGCCCGGGTTGTGTGCTGGAAGGACACCACGAGATTTCATAAGCAATAAAATACCAAAAGCTGAGTCTTCTTCCTGCCTCCGTACAACACACAGCCGGCACTGGAGCTCTGTGCTTTTTTGGGTAGGTGCTGTGGCTGTTTAAGGATATCTCCCCAACGTGGATCTATTGTGGTGGGTGATGTTCAGGTACTCAACCCTTCTTACGCAGGGCATTGCTTCCAGGAGGAAGAGCCACATCACTGCAGGAAAATGGGAATATTCCCTACATCCCAACAGAAGAACCACCTTGCACTTAGGCTGGAGATGCAAGCAGGGTTTCAGCCGACTGTTTATAAATAAATCCCTCGTGCCTAGAGAAGGCACTGCCACTTTCCGTACCATCACGCTTGTGGCAGGAGATGAGCCGAGTCCAAAGGGTGGTGGGGTCAGAGCCGCTCCGGTTTAGCATCACTTATTTTCCCGACTCGTGCTGAAGGTGCCAGAGGGAGGTGGATACGGGCTGTGCTCTGCTCTGTTTCCCTGGTCCTGCCCTCAAGCTGTTGCTGAGCCCTTGGGTCGTTGCTGGCGAGAACCTTTTCCCCGCTTTATTTCCAGGGCAGATTAAGCAGTAGGCAGAGTAGCCTTAAGCATTCCTCTAATTAAAACAAAATCCCTTGTGGCCTCTTATATACAGAGAGATATTACAGACTTAAGGGATGTAGAAAATGTATATTTATTGATTGGATCAACTGTTGCAGCTCCTTCCATAGAGTCCAGTGAGAGCATTAATAGATGACTGACCAGGCTGGCGAGGAGGGCAGGGAAGGGGGGTTTGGCTGGTACTTTCCTGACGCCAGCCCACTGGGCTCCTGGCCCAGGCACCTGTGTCACAGCGAGCCCCTGAATATCTGCCTGGTATATAAAATATATACACTTATATACATAGCTACTTAGCTAGGCATGACCTCCAGCGCCCATCTGCGGAGCCCCTCATTTCTGGTCTTGTTTTGCCGGGCTGGTGCTGGCTCCGGCACGGGACGCGCTGCCCGGTGCTGGGCTCCCACCACCGCCCATTTGCCAGCTGTGAGTTTGCAGAGTTGCACCCGCAGCGGGTTGTTTCTGGCTGCTTTGCTTCTGAGTCCACTTGCAATGGCCGTTTTTTCGATTGCAGGAATGGAAGATCATTTCTGGTAAAGCCTCGGTAGTGATCAAGGGACGTGCTTTCCAGTGAGAAACAACCACTCGAAAGCTTTTGCAGGCGGAGATTTTGTGCTTAGCAAGTTGCTCCACCACAGTCTGAACCCCAAGAAATGTGAGTGTGTAGTGGAAATGTCTGCAGGCCTGGATTAAAATGGTGCTGGCAGATGATGCTGTAACTTCCACAACGTAAACATTACAGAAAAATAGTGTAAATACGGGGGATTCTATTTTTTTTCCTCATTTTTTTCCCTCACTCAGGCCAGGAACTGCTAGAGCTCAAATAAATCACTGCAGAAGTGAGACTGACCTAAATCATTTTACACAGTGGAGACCTTGTCTCCTGCTTTTGGAGCTTCTCATATTTATGCTGTGACAGAACAGAGTTTAAGTTGTCTGTATGGCAGTAGCTGCTTCCTACACCCTGGGGAGCTCAGGGGAAGGTGTGAGATCGGCTCGCGTGTGGCAGCAAGGCTGCTGGGGAGACAAAACCACCAGCTCATGGGTGCTGGGGGAACCAGCGGGTATTTTTGGTGCTGCACCATCCGGTGCTTGGTGCTGGCAGGTTTCCCTGCCCTCTGCGGGGCTGCCGCTCTGCCGGGCTCTGCTTGTACCTGCATGAGCATCCAGTCGGGTCATGCATGAGTGCCTAATTAATTCATGCATAAGTGCCTAATCAGTGAATGCACAAGTGCCTGGTTAATTTACATTTGAGCACCCAACGAGTTCATGCATCAGCACCCAATTAATTCATGCATGAGTGCCTGGGAGGTGCATGAGTGCCCGACCAGTGCATGCATGAGCAACCGAAAAGATCCTGCATGAGCACCCAGGGAACCTGCACACAGATTCACAATTAGTTCACACATGAGTGCAGGATTAGTCCATGCATGAATGCCCAGTTAGTGCATGCATGAATGCCTAATTACTGTACACATGAGCCCCCAATTAGTGCATGCATGAGCACCCAAGTAGTTCATGCATGAGTGCCCAGTTATTTTGCATATGAATGCCCAATTAGTGTGTGCATGACTGCTCAATTATTTCATGCATGAGCACCAACTGATTTACACGTGATTTCCCAGTTGGTTCACCCCCGAGTGCCCAGCATGTTCCCGGAGCAGGGACAACCCTGGGGACTGCAGCCCATGGCTGACCCGCAGAAGGGAAGGAAGGAACACGGCAGGGCGGAGGAAACGCAGACAGCGGCACGGAGACACGGCTGCTGTGGATGTGCTGCAGCGGTGCAGGAGGAAACCCCCATCCTGCAGCCAGCCCAAAGCAACCTGGCATGCCTTGGGCACCCCTGAGCTCATCTGAGGGCAGCGCAGTGCTCTGCTCAACCACAAAAAACCAACTCTGGCGAGTGCTGTGGCTCACAGGAGGGTGGGGTAGATGATCACAACAGCCCTTTCAGCCTTAAAAATTTAGGAAGCCTTTGATGTGCAGGCAGGGCCCCTTGCAGATAAACCACATTGGGTTTAGGGCTTGTGCTGGAGCACCCAGCCCAAGTAAGAGGCAGGACAGAAAAGAAAAAATGGAGAAACTCAAGGGAAAAAGTAAAATTAGCATTCGTCCTTGACCTGGCCCTGCAAGCACACTGAGTCTGTGTCCCAAAACCCTCTGCCTCACGGTCAGACTGGGACCCCTGCAAAGCTCGCTGCAGGAGCAAAGCCGCAAGGCATGGTCACACAGCATGTGGCTTTGATATGACTTTTCCTTTGGTGTTCATGTTGTCTCTAAACCAGTTCTTCACTTTGGGAGAGATGGGATTAAAAGGAGTTCCCAGCTCTCGGTGCATCCAGCTGGTCTGGGAACCTGGGCTGGGGTGCTGGGAGCAGCAAGCAGAGAGCTGGATGGCTCAGCCCGGCCGAGCTGTGTCACCCCTCATCCCTCCACATGCACAAAGGCAGTTGTTGTGTTCCTGTGCTAATATGACCCTGCTGAGATTCCAGAGAAGTATTTTTATTTATGGATCCTGCATGAACTGCACACCGCAAGTCACCTGCAAAAACTTGCAGAGAGCAGATGACCTGAATACATATTAATAAGGCTCACAAGTCGTTTAGTATTAGTTTTTTCTATCACGCTTGCGGGATGGCAAGGAACGCACTACCTCGTGGAAAGCAATGTTTAGACAAAAAGCCATCTATAGCTTGTCACATTTTTAAGCCTGTTTGCCTTGGAGATAAGCCCAGGCTGCCCTGCCGTGGTGCCACGCTGCAGCTGCCTCTACTCCAGGACAGACCCCGGGAAGACAAGAAGCAATAACTCCCTGCACGTCGGAGCCACATAAGGGCCGTGTTGGCTTTGGGAACAGGGCATTGCATGGCTGGAGGCCGTGTTTGGGGGTTTCAGAGCCCCGGTGCGTGATGCTGATGGGAAGTGTGTGGCCCAGGCCTGGGTGGTTCTTCTGATGAAGGAGCATTTCTCCTTGGGCAGAAACACCTTGATCCCCTACGCCTGCTACCCCACTGCTCCTGGCAGCAATAACAGGTAGTGACCCCTTTCCCGGCTTGGGAACCTGGGGGACAGTCCTAGGTCTGGTATTCATGCACTCCAGTCTCACTCTGGACCGCAAGCCTTTGCAGATCAGACATGGGGACGAGGTGCTCAGAGCACCAGGCACAGAGAAAACCTGGTTCGCATTCCCTGGGGGATGTGAGAGAAACCCACGGGAGACAGAAATGTTCCCAGACTGGATCTGTGCAGTGAAGAGGATGGCAGGTAGTGAAAATGCTTTATTGTCCCAAATTTGCGAACAATAAAGTGGGGGACTTAGGGTCTGATATTGACGTTAACGGACTGCTTACAGTGATCAAACCCTCAGCATCAGCGGTGGCAGCTCCCCGCTGGAGTTTTATAGAGCATTTCCTTTTATAGGGCATTTTGGTTTTCCACGGGATTTATTCAGGTTCTATAGCAGGGATTCAGGGAGATAATAACGTACATCAACCAGGGCGCTGAAAACTGCTTCGCAAACAAGATTGATCAAAGCAGCCCAGGACTGATAGCAAACCCTCCGTAATGCAGTTTGCAAAACACTTGCCAAAACAATTGACTCCCGGTAAAAAATAACTCGTTGGGCAGCCTCAGGGGGGGCTGTGGCCATTGAGGGACCCGGCTCCAGCAGCCAGAAAGCTGGTGGCTGGGGACTGCAGCAATGCAGGGGCCAGATCCGGCTCTCCGCCTCGCCCAAGGCAAGTGCCAGGCTTTGGTATTGAGACATGAGCACCCAGGAGGAACCGCCGGCTGGATCCTGCCCCAGGATGATGTGGGTACCAGGACGGCAGGTTATCGGGGTGCCTGGCTGTGTGCGGACCCGTCCTCCCAGGCAGCGCTTGCCACCCCATGGGTGCCTCGCAGACGGGCTGTCACTTGCCGGGGAGAACAATGTGTTTTGCAAGGGGTCAGACCCTGCAAGGCTTTCCCCCCGGCTGAACGCAGGGTTGAGCTGCTGGCAGTGCCTCCCTCTCACGCTCACATCTCATTTCTGTGCAGTTGCTTTGCAGCACGTCTCTGCAAGGAGATCGGGAGCTGCCGGCTCGATGCATCAGCCACAGGAGGATGATTATCGGTGATTGCGATGTCATTAGATGAGGAAGAGTACCCGCAGCTGCGCCGGCTGTGATGTTTGTGCTCTGGCCGCAGCCGGCAGTGCCTGACAGAGAGGGTTTGTGTTGATACGATGAAGTGGCCAAATCCCCCTTCGTGTGGAGCAGCAGCTCTGCTCTGGGGGTGCCCGGGTGTCACTGCCATGTCCACATACCCCGGGACATGCAGGGAGAGCAAGGGGATGATTTAATAAAAGAAGGTGCTTTACTGCTGCTGTTGTTTTTATTGATGATCAGCAAAAGAAAGTGACTTATGGTGGAGTCTGGAGAAGAGCAAGGAGGTGAGCAGAGGTGCAGGAGACATGTTGGAGGAGGACAGAGGGAAGGAATTCCTGCAGGGAGAGGAGACAAAGGCAACATTTCCACAGTCGTCTGCTATGGACATGCACTACAAAATACATCAGTGTGCTATGTCCGTGGCGGGGCAGAGCAGAAGTAATGGGCTAAGTTGTAGCAAAGTGGATTTAATTTAAATAATAAGAAAAATCTCTTATGGGGGATGTTACTGCGGAGGTGCAGCATGGAAGCAGAGCTGGTGTGATGCTGCAGCCGCACTGCCAGCCCAGCTTTTGGTTCCCAGACCTCTGCGTTTCTTATGGCAGACATGCACAAAGTCTGCGATTTTTGGCTTAAAATCGCCTGGGCTTGGAAACACGTCCCGTGGGGAAGCGTGCAGCCATGGGGCAGGAGGAGCACAGCCTTAGATGGCAAACTGCTCCTCATCGCCAGGCCCTTTTCCTGTTAATCCCTGTGAAGTGCCTTATATAGTGCACTCCGAGGAATTTATAAATAAATGCTTTTTGTCACGATTCGGGAACGCACTCCCTCCGTGGCATTTGAAGCACTTTCTTCCATCGAGGCCATGTTCCTTCACATGCGAAGAGCAGCGCTGAGCCTGCAGCGCCCGGTGGCGGCCATGGCCGGGGCTGTGCCGAGCAGGAGGGGGGCCTCTCCGTCTCCTCTTGCTGCTGACTGCTTTGGGGAAGGAGGCAGGACGTAACTGGGATGGGGTTACACTGGGATTACAGAAGCAGCCACCCACACTGGAGCCAGCTCTGTGGAGCCTGTCACCATTTGGGTTCAGGGCCACCGTTTCATACCTTGTCGTCTTGTAGCTGGGTCCCCAGGGCAGCTCCCTCCTGCCCTGGACTGAAGGTGCCCGCGGGTGTCCCCGGGACAGGCAGGGCAGGAGGGAGGCAAGTGCTGCTTCTGCACCCGCTTGCACCGGGAAAATACCGGGAGGTCCAGAGCATGGGAGTCCTTGTGGGAAAGCCTGGGGCTCCTGTTGTGCAGGACAGACAGGACGAGCATCGCTCAGCAGTTGCCCCTAGCCTTAAAACCTGCCGAGCCCCTGTCATCTGCCCCTGCCTCAGCTCAGGATTAATAGTATAGTAAAGCCAGACTTCGTGGATGTCACTCTTACCGCACACGAAGATGAAGCAGAAACTCATGGCAGCAGGAACAGAGATCTGACTTACAACCGCTCAGATCCCTCCCCACTAACGAAGCTCCTTCATTAGTAGGGGATGGTGTAGCAATACAGGCCAGGCAACCTGGCTCTGCCAAGGGCGGTGGCATCCCGACCTGCGGGCCTGGCTCACCCACAGCAGCAGTGCTGCAAGGCTGGTTCGATGTTTGCCAGATACCAGACCTCCTTGGAGGAGAAAAGCGGAGGGCTTCCTCTGCAGCTCAGTGCCAGGGAGAAAGGAAGCTGCGTTCTCCAGTGCAGTCGGGCTGGTCCCCGTGCCTGCACTGGGGCTGTAGCTGGGGTCTGTGCCCGCGGCACTGCCGCCTTGATGCAAACCACAGCTCCGTTCTGGTCCAACAAGGGGAAGACCGAGGCTCTGCGCCTCACGGTCTGGGATGCTCATAAAAAAGATCCACAAGACTCAGAGATCTGTTGCCTCAACAGAGACTCGGCAGAGCTATAAATAGCCCAGCCAAGTGTCGTGCAGCGAACCTGAGCAGAGCCGGCTGCCCTCATGGCCAGGCGTTCCCGGGAGCCTGGCACGGATGACCGGCTCTGCTGCTCTGCAGCACGGCCCCGGGGGAGCCTGTCCGCTCCAGCCAGACAAGCCTGGACCATGCTGCAGCCTATGGGGACGTGGGTCTGTACCATCCCCACTCCCAGGGCTCCCTGTGGGCTCCCCAATCCTGGGCATCCTGCAGAACTCTGACCTCCTGCCTCTCTCAAGCAGGTCCTGCTCTGGCAGCTGCCCATCATCTGCCCGGGCATGGCCTTTCCCCCCTCCTCAGCCCCGAGATCAGCACCTCCAGCCCCCGCCAGCCGTGTGGAGCCTCTGGAAACATCACCATAAAAAATATTTACTCCCGCTGCTGCTGAGATGGAAGCTCATAAAGGGCTGTAGCTAAGCCTGTTACTGCATTAGCACCGGCATCCAAAAGAGATGAAGGTAGGGTCCCGGCTGGGGGTGGCCTGTGGTGACCCAGAGCATGTTGGTGGGTGCAGGGACAGGCACTGCCCGCTCCCCCTTCTTGCAGAGGGAGCAAGAAAAGCCAACCTGCAGAAGAAAGCAAGGAGAACACCGCTCCAGGGGTGCAAGGAGACCATCAGTTATTTCCCAGAGAGGTGCAGAGGGATCTCAATGGTAATAAGGCTGAGGCCTGAGGCTGTAATTTAACGGCCGCAGCCCAGCTCTCTGCTCTGGCCACATATTTATTTATTGACGCTTTGCTTCTTGGCCGGAGCAGCTTTTGGTGCAGCCCCAGAATATCCGCAGCTCCTGTGTGTGTGGTGCCGGGCAGACAGCAGGCAACCTGCAGTCATTGCCTGGCCTTGAGCTCAGAGGGAAGGCTGATGCCCTCAAGTTATCTGTCTGAAGGCTGGAGGTCAGGTCCCATGCCACCAGCAGTGGTCTTACAAACTTAGTGCCGTACAGCCCTGCAGCATTAGTCCTCACTTGCTTTTCTGCTGCTCTCTGGCTTCTGCTCATCTTAAGGCTGATGCTCAGGTCTGGACCCATTTGGGAACAGTAAATATTTTATTTGCTGTTGGGAGTTTTGACCAGTATCTCAGAGGTCGCAAAGGTTACATCAGGAAATATCCAATTCATTAGCAAAAAGGATCGGCCCATTCCTGGGCTGCCTGCTCGTGAGGCAAAAGCACAGCCGTGGAGTGAACTCCAGCCTGTCCCCCAAGTGCTGTTATCAGCTGTAGGCTTGTCTTCCTTAAGCAATCAAATTAGATAGATTTCAGTACCCAGAGTGGTCTCCCTGGTTCTCAAGGCCACACATGCAATTAAAACCGGTCTCGTTAAGAGTCAGCTCAGCATGGGCAGTGCTGTCTCCGTCTTGCCGCTGTTCATGCCAGGCAGCGCTGTGCAGGCACCATGGCGTGGGAACAGGGAGGGTGCAGGAACAGGGATGGCGCGGGAATGGGGACTTTTTTGTTTTACTGGGCTTTTCTTCAGGTGGCTTCTGCAAAAGGGCTTCTTGGCACCTCTGCTCAAGTGAAATGGAGCAACCAAAACGGGAGCTGGCTGGCAGCCAGCCTGGCAGACGGGCCCGCGGGGGGAACCGGGGGGCAGGTGTATGCCTGGAGCACGTTTATCGAGGGCAGGAGCCCCGCATGGCAAAGCTAAGTGGCCGAAGCACCGGTGTCACAGCCATATGCCAGGATCCCTCGCTGCCAGCACGAGCACAGGACCCCATGAGACCTCACAGGCGGGTGCATGGGCAGCCGACAGATTACAAGTGTGACTCTCCTTTGTTGTTTCTCACCCTGAGGTCTGCACACAACAGGCAGTATGGGGTTTAACCGGCAGCCCCCCACCGCAGGGCTGCAGGTTCCCTGCCAAGGCACCGCAGCACTGGTTCAGCCCTTCGACCTGCTCCCACAGCACTGGTACCTGCCAAGTTACCCGTGCTGAGCTTTACCACATTTTTTACTCCAGGGAGAGCAGACTAAGCACCACGCAACGCACAATGCAATTGCTCACGACTTGACAATCAATGCCCAGCTAGTTCCCGAGCAGTGATCCACCACCCCCTGCCAACTCCCCCCAGTTTATATACTGGGCATGACAGCACATGGTATGGAATATCCCTTTGGCCAGTTTGGGTCAGCTGCCCTGGCTGTGTCCCCTCCCAACTTCTTGTGCCCCTCCAGCCTTCTTGCTGGCTGGGCATGAGAAGCTGAAAAATCCTTGACTTAGTATAAACACTACTTAGCAACAACTGAAAACATCAGTGTGTTATCAACATTCTTCTCCCACTAAATCCAAAACATAACAGCTACTAGAAAGAAAATGAACTCTATCCCAGCCGAAATCAGGACAACCCGGCAGGACACGCTGCGACACCCCTGGCGAAAAGCAGCGGGTCCTGCAGGACATGAGGCTGGTGGTTTAGTGAAAGACGCTCCCACCTTTGCTAGGCATTCCCCAAGCTTTGCTGCCAGTATAAAAGCAGGAAAACCCCAAGAAATGAGGGAGCCCTCTTGACATGTTCAGGAGGGGGAAATCTGTCTGGCTTTGCAGGGCAAGGAGAGATGCTGAGTCCTGTGGGTGAAACCGAGCACCTGCCTGCAGTGGCCTGAAAACCTGGACATCTGGGGACAGTGGAGGAGGAGGAGGTTACATTGAGCTCCAGGAGACCTGGATCTGTTCCTAATGGGGCCACTAATGGTCTCAAGGACCTTTCACAGGTCACTCTCTCCTGCTCCTGCCTTAGTTTTCTCAGCTGTAAATATGAGAAGCTGCAGCAATGCCAGCCAGCTTGGGAGGGTCTCGCAAGGCTCAAGTGATCAATAACCATCACGTGTTGAAAATGTCAGGTGGAAGACGCCGTCGAGGTGCAAAGCTACAACTAATCACCACTGACAGAACTGGTTTTTACTCTTAGGTTGAGCCGTCTTTCCAAGAACACCTTGCACAGGGCAGTCCCTCGCCTGCAAGCAACTCTGTGGACACGAAGTCTCAGGGGACCACCAGGAATCTGCTGGCGGGGAGCCACACATGAGACCCTTTTTTCTGTGTACACAGCACTGCCGAAACGCAGCCGCTTTGGGTGGCCGCGGTGCTCCGTACCCAGCCACATCGCAGCCAAATCCTGCCACAAAGATGCCCTGGGATGTCTCAGGGTTGGGAATACGTAATCCTGATGCCACGGACCCTCTCCACCCCGCTGTAACGCTGCCCTGTTTTCAGTGCCCGGCTGCGCTACCACGCCACGCAGATGCCCCCTCAGAGGATCAGGCCCTCCCCAGGCAGTTACCCCCAAGGGGATGAGGTCTCCCCAAGACAGCGGGTCCCTCCCAGGGGTTCAGGGTGACCCCCG
>NW_010972831.1:7912825-7915712 GCF_000737465.1 Haliaeetus leucocephalus | reverse complement strand
CGAGGCGCAGAGCGCTCGGCGCGGCGCAGGGAACGGAGCGGAGCGGGAGCGGGCTGAGGCGTAAGCGGTGTCCGAGCCTCCTCCTCCTCTCACCTCCTCCTCGGTGCCGTGCCTCGCCCTCCCGGGGTGGCCCTGTCACTGTGAAGGTGAGCGACGCCCTCCGCCGGGGCGGCGGCGGCGGGGACCTCCGCGCCTCGCCTGGCACCGCTCCTTCCGTGGGTGAGGTGGCGGCTGGGCCGCCCCGGGGAGGGGAGGGGGTCGCGGCCCTGGCCGGCCGGTGGGCGGCTCCAGCCCGTGGTTAGTTCCCGGCGGAGCTCGGAGCTTGCCCCGCCCCGGTGGTCTGCCGCCGGTGCGTTGCCGGCCCCGCTCTGGGCAAGGTCACCGCTACCTCGGGCGCCCCCGGGACTTCCCCCCCCCCATGAAGGTCACGCAGGGCTGCGGCCTGCACATGCGCCCGGCTCCTGGGAGCCGCCCGGGAGCTTCTCCCCGGGCCCCCTTCTGCCGAGGTGGGGATGGGGCTGCGCAGCACCCCCTTTCCAGGGCCTTCTCACGCCGTGGTGGGTGCTGGGCTTGGGCCTCCTCCCCATCCTCGGGCTCCATACTGTCCTGGTGGGGAAGCGGTGGGTGCTGGGCTTGGGCCTCATCCCACTCTTTGGGCCCCATCCTGCCCGGGGAGGGAAAGAGTGGGTGTGGGGGCTTGTGTCTCATCCCTGTCCCAAAGCCACATCTTGTCCCGGTGAGGGAAGGAGTGGGTGCTGAGCTTGAGCATCATTCCCCCTCCCAAAGCACTGTCCTGTCCTGCTGGGGGAGTAGCTGGGTGCTGGGCTCGGGCCTTGTACTCTATTCATGACCTCATCCTAACCTGGTGAGGGAAGGGTTGGGTGCTGGCTTGGGCCTAATCCCCCTCCCAAGGCCTCGTCCTGCCCTGGAGTGGCTGCTAGGGCTGTGGTCTTTGTCTTCCTCCCTCAAGACCCCATCCTGCCTTGAGCTGGGGAAGGGGTGGCTGCTGGAGCTGTATTGTTATCCCTTCCTAGGCCCATCCTGCCCTGAGCTGGGTGCTGGGGCTTTGTGGTTTTCTTCAAGAGGCCCGTGAAGAGGCCAGACTTGGGTGGCCAAGACCCTGAGGGCCAGCTGTGATCTTGTGGCTTAGGGATAAGATGTGTACTCTGGTGCCACTGGGCTGCCTTGCTGGGAGGATGCCTCTGTAACCCCGTGGGGGAATAAGCTGAGACTGGGGCCCTGCTCTGTGGTGTTCAGGTGGGTGGATGGGGTGACACTTGGAGCTGCTCCCTGCCCCATGGCGGGTGCAGGGGACCCTCTCCCCAGCAGCACAGCCAGCTGCCAGCCCCTGCTGTGGTTGGCCTGTGAAGGATGCTGTGCCCTGGAGCGGTACGGTGCTGGGGAGGGCAGGCTGGCCAGCGCTTGCAGCTCTACTGAAAGATAATAGGTTTTCTCTATGGCGCTGTTGGCCCTCGGCAGCATGGGCCTGCACTGAGATGCTCCTTGCCTAAACAATGAGGAAGGAACATGCTTTTTGCAGGTCACTCTGTGGCTGGTTATGTAATGGCAAATGCCCTCTGAACTCAGCGTGCAGTGAAGGTTTGCAAAGGCCTGATGTGTGTGAGAGCTTGCTTGCCCTCTTTCCATAAAGAGGCTTTCCTGGAGGAATGACCCACAAGTGAATTTCTGCTACTTCCCTTTTCCTGTGGGCTGGACCCCCAGAAGACTTTCCCAAGGGATTGCCAGATTCCTGGATAGTGAAGCCAAATCTACAGGCGGTTGGTTGGGCTGTTCTGAGCCATGTCTTGTCCTGCCAGGGCTTCTGGGCCACAGGCTAACACCCACTGGCTTAAACCACAGCACGGAGAGGAACAAACTGCCTGGAAGTGGCTTTTCCAGAGCTGTGGTAGGGGCGCGTGCTCTCTGTTGGCGTTTGCGCTCAGTTCCTGTCATTCCTCCTGATGCTATTAGTGCATGTTAATAGCAGTGCTCTATTAAACATTGTATCTAAAACGTATAAATTAAGGTTGCAATAGAAGTCTTCAACTGCAGGCAGAGTGAAGAATTGAAGTATTGTAATCATAGGGCTGCAATTATGTAACTGGATTCTCTTTCTCTCTGGGTAGCAGGCTCCTTTAATTGCTGTAACAAAGCTACTCCTTCAGTTTTCTGGGCCTGTTCCAGGAAGTGCTCATTGCAGCAGATTTTCTTCACTCCCCAGTAGAGCTAAATATGTGTAGTTTCACTCTTTCAAAACATGCTTGGTAGTATCACTCAAGACTTACAGCACTGTAAAACGATTTAGGAAACTTAATGGTGCTCTGCAGGCTTAATTGGAGGCACTCCTTGCCATTAAGAAGCTTATTTCCACAAAGTTTTAATACGCTCTGGTAAGAGCTGCTGCTGAGGTGAGCAGCTGTGGTCCTTCTCAGTGCAGACCTTTGCTTGACCAGTCCCCCAGATAACATGTGCCTCCTGACCAGGCCTCATGTGTGGCTTGGGAGCAAGGGGTCTGGTTCCTGGAGGGGTGTTGGAGTATGCCAGCCAGCAGCAGGACTGTGTGGGGCTCCTTCCCCAGGGCATGTGTCACAGCCTTTGCTTGAAGAAAGGCTGCAGGGCTGGGATTGCCAAATCCATGTTTTCTAGGATAATATGAACTGCACTTTAAAATTCCCAATGCTGAATGCCTCCCTGGAAAGGCCATGGCAGATCTATGAGTAAATAGCTTCAGTGACTAGTACAAAGCACCTGAACTAACTTAGAGTGAAGGGGGCTACACACTCAGCTCCAGTATACTACTTTCTAGTTTCTTACAGGTCATGGGCAGCACTAGCATGCTGGTTTCTAGCATCTGTATTGTGGTTCACAGGGAGGAGGGTGGGGGTGG
>NW_010972831.1:7897256-7912815 GCF_000737465.1 Haliaeetus leucocephalus | reverse complement strand
GTGGGTGGGAAGGAGGCTGCTTTGTCAGGCCCTAGCTGTGCTAGCTCTGTGGTGGGGCTCGCTTCCCCCTGCCCTTGTTTCTAGGCTGCAGCATGGTGTTAACCTGTTTCTGGCTTGTCAGACCGGCTTTGTCCCGTGGGAACAGCTGAAGTCTGGGTTTCAGTGGCAGAGCAGTGGTGAGGTGAGGGAATGATGATAGGCTGAATGTGAAACAACACTCCTTCCAGGCTAAACTAGTAGCAGTAACTGTAACTCCTGGTGTGGAGTAGAATAAAAGCACTGCTGCTGTTAACATGCTTCTTGAGCCTCCCAGCTGGAGACACAGGCAGTTTGGGATCTGTTGCTTGCAAGGCTCTGAACAGATGGTGCTCCAAACCACTGGTGCACCTGGAAGGCAAACTTGGCTGTAGCCTATTAATGTATAGGAGGGCTGTGGCTCTCTGCAGATCCTGTCTCCTCCCACACAGTAAGCTTTTTCTGCATGTGTTTAATGCAGGTGGTGGTGTTGGACTATCTCTGATCTAACCTCTGTATAGTGCCAGTGCTCCAGCTATAAGGGGCATCTTAGCCTGGGACTACTGTAGGCTGCCCTGATAAACTCACCCTGGCCATAACAGGGTGTTTGTAGTATCAGCTTGTGACGCAGCCTGCCATAGAAAGGACAACCTCTGATGCACAGGAACCTTCTCCGTTCTTGGGAAGGGATTAAAGGAATCTATGTTCTGCCTTAGGTTCACGATGTCTGACAGAAAGGCTGTGATCAAGAATGCGGACATGTCCGAGGACATGCAGCAGGATGCTGTAGACTGTGCTACACAGGCAATGGAGAAGTACAACATAGAAAAGGACATTGCAGCATATATAAAGAAGGTAACTATGGGATGAGGGGGCTGCTCTGGCTGAGACTTCCTGAAGCTCTAAAGTATGTGTGCCTGTTGTGAGCCTGAGTGTCTGAGACTTCATACTTGCATGTTTGGAGGGAGAAGATGCTTTCTTCTTGGCTGCTTTACTGCTATTCCCAAGAGGATGGAGTGACTTCTCCAAGGTCAGAGGAGGGCCAAGGCAGAGCAGGGCCTGGTCTGTTGCTCTGGCAAGCTCTGAGCAAACAGTGTGAGTGCTGTCCCTCTGGATTTGCCAGCCTAGAAAAAGCTGGCTGCAGTCTCTGTTTAGGACTTGCTCAGCAGATACTGCTGCTTGACTTGCACTACCAGTGCAGGGTGGGATTACTCTGTTTCACTCAAAGTGGGCAGCTGTGCATGTGTGGTTCTGTCTGCCATGTTCCTGGCTCTGGGGTGGGTGGTGTGGAGGAGGATGGGGCCTTGTGCTGGCTGGCAAGGTTGTGAAAGGTGCTGTGTGTCGTGCTGTGAAAGCTGCCCTGGCTTGTGAAGAGATGTCTCCCCGTTTGCAGGAGAACATTAACTTAAGTCTCATGCTTTATGGCATCTGGGGAGCTGTCAGTTCCCTCTGTAGCCACCCCTCTGAATGGTCAGGCAAAGTGCTTTTGAAGGAGGAAAGTGTGACTTCATAGGCAATGCAGTCCTGGCACCTGGTCTAGCTTTTGGGCCTTGCTTGTAATCTAAGCTTGAATGTAAAGGATTCAAAGGTGTCTCCTAACTTCTCAGATCACTTTGAGGCAAGACTTATCTCAAAGTGCTTGGGGCAATGCAGCCTGTAAAGTGAGTGAGTGCAACAGAAGGCATCCAAAAAGAAGTTGGCCTTTATTTCCTGAGAGTGTGTTGGGAGGAGGGAAGCAATTTGATGCACCTTCATGCCCTGGCAAGAAAGCCTTTTCTATACTTCAAAGGTTACCTGCAAAGAGCTCAAGCTGTCTTGCTGCTATCTGAGGACTAGCACTTGCTTTAATCTTGAATGTTGAGTCTGTTCTTCTGGTTCTGTCTTGGGAGGGAAGGGTGTTCTTGGGAGTTGTGTATTAATTAGAGGGAGGAAAATGGTCTTTAACCCTATCTTAGCTGCTAAGTAGCAGAAGACTGACTATTAAGCCAGCATTCAGCTTGCTCACCTCTGACCTCCTAGGTCTCCATGTGCTGTCTGGCCTGTGAATTTGCCTGCTCATTTTCAATGCAGATTTTCTCCCCTTTATGTGAAGAAGAGTCCCAAAGAGCAGAAGCCAGACTTCTTCCTTTTTTTAGGTGACCTTTAAGCTCAAATGCCTTGCTGGAGCAGACATGCCAAAAATCTTTTTTTATTTTTTTGTGAGTGGGTTTGGAATGGGAGAGGAGAAATATTCCCCTGAGCTAGCCTACACGCAGGGCTTGAATAGCACTGTACCAAGGAGAGCTCTTGTGTCTGCTCTTTCTGCCCAGGGCTGATGGGTGCTCCAAGTCTCAGGAGATGATTTGCTTGTGTTGGATCCTTCAAGCAATCCAGCGCAGAGGTCTGGTTGTGTTGGTCACTATCTTGCTTAATATAATAGTGTCTTGCATTGGGGAATCTAAAGATGCTGCAGGTGGGAGGAGAGGCGATAGTGTGTGAACAGAACCAGCTAAGAATTTGTGCTTAGAACTATTTTCATGTGGGCTTTCTTGGCCTTAATGCCTCTCTTCTCTTTCTTCAGGAATTTGACAAGAAATACAACCCAACTTGGCACTGCATTGTTGGCAGAAACTTTGGCAGCTATGTAACACATGAGACAAAGCACTTCATCTATTTTTACTTGGGTCAGGTTGCAATTCTTCTCTTCAAGTCTGGATAGGAAGTAGGAGCAAGTGAAATTTGGACTGTAATGCACTGATGGCTGAAGCCACGACTCCCTTTAACATGGCTATGCCGCTGCATGGACTGTATACTATATTTAATGTGTATATGTTGCAGTAAAAATCTACTTCTGTTTAGTTGCCTGGGAAGAAGGCGGCATTTTTTTGTTACTGCTTTTTTTGGTTGTATTGCACTAGGAAACCTGTAAATGCTTAAACAATGGCCTTTACATGGGAAGAAATAAAACTATTCCACAACAGCTCCCTCAGTGGTAACTCCTTCTTTGAGGCTGGGAAAACTTCTTTGGGCAGGCCAAAAGACCCTGACTTCCTTACTGAGTTTTATTAGACTGTTAATCTTGTAATGAGGAGCAAAGCCAGTGTGAGCCTCTGTACCCACCCTGCAGACTGTAGAGAGCTGGCTCTCCCAGTAACCTCAGTGCAGGTACTTAGACCTTCCCTGAAAGCTGGTGGGGTGGCTCTTGATTATGTGGCTTTCGCACACAAGTTGAACTCCACCTCGGACTGTGATAAACAGACTTGCAGCTGGCACCCTTGGTGTTCTCTTTCAGTGCCCATCACTGTATTTTTGGCTCTGCTGAAACATTGACCTAGACTTGTAAGCAACTCAGCCTGGTCTAGAAGACTTCAACAAACATCCCCCTGAGCTGCTGCTTGCTGCAGAAAGCAGCATTCTGTGGCTGAAGTCTTTAGACCTTGATACTGAGATCTAAAGCCACGTGGTCCGTCCCCGAAATGGAGTAAGATATCAAATTGGTGACTACTGACAACAGCTCTATTTGGCATGTTCTTAGCCAGTTGTCTCAACACTGCCTTAACTTGATGCTCTCCTTAAAGCAAGCTAGTCATGTGGAAGACTTGTAAGTGGCCACTGTCTCCTTTTTTATTTTCTGTAGCTGATAAGCTATTTCTGGAGGACTGTCCTCCATGTTCTGATATCTGCTTTTGTTCTTAAAGCACAGTACCAAGAAGTTAAATTTACATGTGATGTTTGTGTGAAGGAAACTCATGTGACATCTGCTTCAAAGGCAGACAAGTGTCTTGGTCTCCAATAGGTTCAGCAGTGATGTTGTCTTAGTATGTACTGACTCTTGGATTACACTGCAGGAAGTTCTTTTCATCTGGGTGTGGAGAAATGCTGTGTGATGGCAAGTAAATATCTGGTGCTTGTCATAAGGTCTATTTATTGGTTTGTTAACTAATGCATAGACAATATCACTGGGATGATGAGTCTGAGGTGAATTTGGTGTTGGTAATAAGTCACTGCTGGGGGAGAAAGGGCAGAGCGAAGGGAGATCTTCATTGTGAAATGACTTGATGACCCAGGTTGACTACTTCCTGAAGTAAAAGTCCTTCTTGTCTCTGTGCAAAATCCAAAGTATGCCTAATTTTGTAATATTGATAGAACAATGTTGTAACTAGAAAGAATGTAGCTGTCATAATTTCATGTCGATGGAAATGTCTGCACTGGGGTAATGTGCCTTGGACTGTCTGGGGCACTGTTGTGGTCTTGTCTATTCAGAACTCCACTCTGGATCTGAAAGGAGAATGTTTTGGGTTTGGTTTGTTTGGGTTTTCTTTTTCCAAGCATGAGTCTAATGTGAACCTGTTCACGGTCTCTCGTGGAGCAAGATCTGTTCCCTTCATAACTGCAATGGCTCAAATACCATTTATTTTTTTTCAAACATTAAAGGTGAATTGACACATTTAAACAGCCTCTAGTTTCTTCTTCATTGCCAGCTGTTCCAAACAAACTGCTCTTGTCCAGAGAGGTGAGCTGTGAGTTCTCTGCCCTGGAAGATGCTGATGACCCAAAGGAGGCAGGTCTGCAGAGGGAGAAACTTGACCTGAAGAGCATATGTGGCCCATCTGTGCTGGTGCTGACCTCCAGCCTGGCTCAAATGCTGTGCCAGAAGGAGGGATTGAGGGGAGTGTGTCCTGCTGCAGCCCTGATGGGATGCTTCTGTGCCAAGTAACCTAGATTTGGAGGCACTGGGGCTAACCTCTTAATGACTTCAGACAAACTGGGGGTGGTCTAGCAGCTGGGGTCCTGGCTCCTGTACACACTCAAAGGTGTCTCCCTGCTCTGTGGGAAAGTAGGTTTCCCATTCAGGCTTCCTCCCTGTGCTTGGTAAAAAGGTGAGATCTGAAACCTTTGCCGGTTGCCTGAAGCTGATGTGTGATTAATGCCTCTTGCACTGCAGGGGCTCTGGGCTTGCCCTTAGCCTACCCCCCTAAGCTTGCTATCTTGCTCCTGATGCAACCTAAATTTGGGGTTGTGGCCTCCCTGATATTTTGGAAAAGCTGTGGGCACTTACCAACTACAGTAGCGTAACAGCTACGCTGTGGAACAGTAACACCAGCATGAGAAACAAGGGGAAGTTGAGTTGCAGACAAACATGACTCATGCTAAGCAGCTATAAAATGAGCTGAACCCAAAACTCCCAAGTAAGCAGCAGTATGGCTGTTACACACAGGCAGTCTGCTGTAAACTACACCTGGCAGTACTGAAAAGTGGAGGTGGTTTCTACTTCGGGAGGAGCTGGGAGTGATGGTCCTCCCTCAGTTGTCCTAGACAGCCTTTTAGCTAGAAGTGTAGTTGCAGGGCTTCAGCTCCAGCTGTGCTGGGGCTCTGCACTCCTGGCCTGGCTAGGTCTGGGTTAAGGCTGCATCTCCAAGAAAGCATTTGCAGCCTTGTGGGGCTGGGGTAGTTGAGCCCCCTTGGTGCACAGGGCTCTTACTCAAAGCAAGTGGCAGAGAAACTGGCTCCTGAATGCCAGCTGCAGCACAGGAGCCTGCTAATCCAAACCTGAGGTGAAAAGCTTTTCCAGCCTGAGTTCCGTCTCTGGGAAAGCACCCCTTCCAGCCATGTATCCAGTGGCTGTGGAGCTGGTATAAATTGGTCCCTGGCAGGATGTGGAGGCCCTGCCAGGGCTGGAAGGATGGTGTGCCTTGGAGCTGACGCAGGCAGGTAGAAAGTGTGTTTTGGTGCTTCCTTGGATGTGTCACTGCAGCGGGAGTCCTGCTTCAGGCCAAGGAAAAGAAGCTCTAACTCACACCTTTAGCAATTAGGCAGTGAAACTGAGCCCTGCTTACCTCCCTGTAACCCCTGCAATGGACACTGGTACTGTGCGTCCTCAGCCTTCCCCCTGAACCATCTTTTGCAGAGCACTGGGGCTCTGGAAGATACAAACTGCCTAAAGTTAAGCAGTGCCTCCCTCTACATGGCTGAGAGCAGGGTGAGGTTTTAACATGGAGCTTTCTGTCCCTGCTGCTTTCCCCTCCTGCTCCCCAGCAGCTGACATGGCTTTTGGCTTTGACTTTTTCCATTGCTGGGCTCCACTTTGTCTCCAGTTTCCACCAGGCGCAGGTGTCCTGCATGATGCCTCGGAGCGTTAACTGTCTCTGTGCTGGAGAGGCCAACCGTGTCCCTAGGATGGCTGCTCAGTTTCAACGGGGGCAGTAAGTTATTTGGAAACATCTGGATCTGGGGCACTGAGTGGAGGGTATGTATCTGGGGGAAACATCTGGAGAAAGAAACTGCTTCCAGATGTGTTTGGGCAACAATGCTATTTAAATGTAAACTCAATATAAGTTACTGTCCTGCTTTACAAGCATTCAGAAAACATCTGATTGCAGGGGAGTCCAAGGTGCTGGCTGCTGCTTGTGGGTGGAGGTCTGGGTGCAGGACAGTGTCTGCAGATGTGCATCTGCATTTGCTGCAGGTAATGGTGTGGTTCGTGGTTGGGGAGAGTGTCACATTATTTTCTCTTGTACAAGCCAAGTTATTCAATTCCTCATGTTGAATATTTCTTCCAGATGTGGCCTTATAAAAGCAAAGCTTTGCGGCACTGAAGAGCAGACAGGCTGGTTTTTGGTAGCTGTGCTCCACGTGTGTAACTACTAGACATTATATAGGATTCATTCTTCTACAGAGGGAGCACAGTGTAAAGCCGCAAGAGAAGGTTTGTGACTCCGTTAGCAGGGGGAGCTAGCCTTGCTCCCTGCCTGCCTGGCACAATGTTCTTCCCCTTTCTCTGTGACCACCTGGGACTCTGGGAAGGGACAAAGTGATGGTGACGTCCTCCCCACCCTGGGCATCCTGCACAGAGACCAGGCATTGCACCCTGCTCCGGTGGGAACACCCAAGCTGCAGGTCAGCGCTCTCCTTCCCTCCCATCCAGCAAAGCCAGCCTGCGGCACTGCCGTTGCAGTGTTAATCTTCCCCAAGCACGCGGAAGCAGAGCCTGTCACCGGTAAACCCGGTACCCAGCAGACGTGTTCCTTCTCATAGTGCTTTTGTGGGAGATTGGAGATGAAGAGAGAAAACATGGAAATAATTTTTATCTCGCTTTCAGTCTCTGATGGGTAAATCCTTAGGAGGCCAGTGCCACGCACGCGGTGAAGGAAGCAGGACTGCCATCCCTGCCCACCCGAGGTTTCCCTGCTTTGTTCTATTTATTGAGCAACGATTCTAACACCCTTTCCCAGACTGTGACTCATAGCAGCACTGTCTGTGCACAAGCCATGCGTCTCGGAGCGCTTTATAGAGGAGCTGCAGGAGCCTTGCAGGAGCCAACTGTGTTTATTAAAAGATGATCAGATGTTTCCTCCCTTAAGGCAGTGTCTAGCTGAGGCTGAGTAATAACTCATTACCAACGAGGCAAATAACTGCTTATCATCAGGTCAGCGCCTTCACCAGCCCTTCTGTTAGCGACGGCAGGCACCGTGCTTCTCCTGCCCCGAGCACCGGTGGTCTCGGCACCCAGCACAGGGGGGTGAGAAGGGAGCTGCCCTGCAGGACCCCGCTCCAGTCCCTGTCCCGTCTCCTGCTGGCAGCTGGAGCAGGGGCAGCCCCAGGCTCTGCTCCGCTGCTCAGCAGGGTTTGGCCCTGGGTTAAGCTCAAGGAACAGTTTTATCCAGCCCTGGTGTAGCTTTTTTCCTCCTGCCTGTGGAAGCAGGCTGCTGTAGTGGCCTCACAGTCCACGTCTTTCTTTCCTAGTGCTGGGGATTCAGAGCAAATGCAAATGCACCAGAGCTTGCTGTGGCCTGGTGGAAATATCAATGGTGGGTCAGCAGAGGTGCCCTGGGAGCGCTGCCAGGGCCATGGGTGAGGTGGGATGTCATGCTCCGCCAACATCCCCATGTGTTCCTTGCTGCCCAGCGAGGCAGCGCTCACTCACGGGCCTCTCTCGAGGGCTGGGCTGGAGGGAAGGCAGTGGAGAGCGGGGCCAACTCTCATCCCCTTGCAGGACACGGGGCCGGGACCCTCGCGGTCTTGGTCAGAGCCTTTCCTCAGACGCCATCCTCTGGCGCGGCCGCCGCGGTCCTTCCCTGCCAGATGCCATGGCATCTCTCCACGTCCTTTGTTCCCTCCCTTGCTTGCGCGTCTCCGTTGATTTATGGCCGTTGCGGGGCAGCCTGACTGCAGCTCAGCTGCTTGCCCAGACCCCAGTTGGGCTGCGTGCCGTCGCCTCCAGCCTGCCAGGCAGAGAGGCTTTTGGGGAGACATCCAACCCCCCCTGTGCAGTAGGGCCCCCCTGCATTTAAACATGTGCACGGCCTTTTCTTTCACCTCCTTCCAGCCTGCGTGTGAATGAAGTGCTTTCAGGGGGAGGAGATTGCTGGGAGCCCCGCTCTCCCCATGCATTGGTTGCAGCCCGTAAAAGCATCCGAGGAATTCGCCACAGCGGTCCCAGTGCGGGGTGAGCTCAGTGAAAGCCACCCTTTGTTCCTGCAGCCCTGGCCACCAAGTCCCACGCAGGGACGGGGCTGGAATCTGCAGAGCTGGACATGTGCTCCCGCCGGCACGTCGCCCTTAGCGGCCCTGCGCGGGTGCCACACTGCACTGTGGCCATCAGGAAAGGGTTTTCCCGTGTCTTACCCCAGCCAGGGTGAGCAGCCTGGGGTTGAGCGGCATTAGGTGCTGCCGGGGCACGATGAAAGGATTTCCCCCGGGTTTACCAGCAAGGTTGAGCGCCTGGCGGTACACACGGCGTGACCCCAGCTTTAGCCCCGTGCTGCTTAAGCTGAGTCAGAGGAACGGAAATCCCTTCTTACACAGATATTTTCCCACTAAGTGTTTGATTACAGGTTTGGGGTTTAATCTCGCCCCCATCTCACGCAGTTCCCCGGCTGGCCGTGCTGCTTGCCTGCTGCCTGCCGGGCCCGCTCCGGCAGGAAAGGACGGAGGGCTGACACCGAGCCAGGACGTGCCTCCGCTGCAGCCTGCACACAGGCGGCTGGCACCCAGCCCAGAACATGGCTCTGGAAAAAAATAAATGCCTTTTTTGTTTTTGAGGAAAGCCCAGAATGCTTCGACAAGGACAAAACCTCTTCCTAAATCCAGTTTTAAAAGTCCTGTTTTCTCTCAGGGTTCAAAATAACCTGGCCAAAAGTGTCTGCTCCTTGGTGGCCTGTGGGTCAGTTTGGACGGGGTAAACCTGGACCCACATTGCAAAGGCTCCTTCTGAAACCATGGCTTGCAGGGGGACTGAGGGACAGCACCCATGCGGCCCCCTTCCAGCAGGGTCCCCACCCATGGGTGCTGGTGGTCCTGCTGGCAGGGGGTCCCTGGACCTTTTCTATGCTGTAATTAGCAGAAGAAAACTATTGGGTGACTCAGCAAGCATCGGGTGCCAGGCCAAGGCTTTGTCACTGTCCTGCAGCAAGACTGACACGTGCAATTCAGACAGAGCCTGGGCTGGCTAAAGATACCGCGTTACTTAAATATTTTATAGAAAATCATTAAGCAATTAAATCTGGCAGATCTCACATCATAGAAAAAGCAGGTTGAAGTCTGTGCAGTAAACAGGGCACCGCTTCCCGGTCGTTTGGGATGTCTTCTTGGAGTCTTAACTCCAATCCTTGCTTCAGAATAACTATAATTATCTCTTAATTGCCATTATTGTTTAACATTTTAGCATTTGCAAGTGCAAACTGTTACAGTTTTCCATGCAGATACAATCAGTAGCCAGGGTTCACAATGAAAGCAATTAAAATCCTGTGATTATTACAAGCCTGCATGTCTATACAACAGCTTCAATCTGCATAACTTGCCAAGATGTAGGCTAGAAACTCAGACAAATTTAGCATTTATTTAGTAACCCAGCAAAGCTACTACCTCTTGCTGCCTCCAATGATTTGCATCTACGGCACTTTTTGGAAGGACGCCAGTGTTGAGGGGAGGGGAAAGAAAGCATTTTCTAGAATACATCCCTGGAGAATATACAGCAAAGATAAAATTATGCACATGAATTATGCATATGAATTATGATTTCACTCCTATTTTTGTTGGGATTAGCTCATGTTTGGTGTGCATCCCTGGCAGGTTGCTGGCGGTTCGGCAGCTAGCAGAGCACTCTTTCCAACTCCCAGCAGGTCACTGCAGTTTCGGGTCCTGCGTTCCCCGCTCCACCAGCAGCGGCCTCCCGTGGGCTTGCAGAGCTTCTTGGGGACCCAGCCCACCGGTAACGATGGCAGCCCCTGCTCCTTCACCCCTCTCCGTCTGGGCAAGTAGTTTTTCTGTGTTAATTTACGGCATCTCTTCTGAAAACATGTGACGGATGAAAACAGATTTAGGTGTAAAACTAAAAAAGCAAGTCTGTGCTATTTTGTATAGAGGGGGAGGCATTTGCAGGCTCCGCTGCCACCAGCCACACTTTCGCTGGTGTCCCCTGGGTCTCCACCACCTCCCAGGGAAGGCGGACGTGGAAACATCCCAGGCTCTGCCAGCTCTGGGGAGATAAAGCCCGAAGAAAGGAGGAGCGCAAGGGGGAGACAGTAGCAGCATTTCCCAGATCTCCACACCAGACTCAGCTGCAATCCCAGCACACAGTCGATGAAAGCCATGTTAAATAAAGCCAGCAGTCCTTCCAGGAGAAACAGCTTGGGAATCCTGAGCCCTGTTTCCAGGAGGGCTGGTGACCCCAGCCCATGGGGGTTTCCACGTGGAAAGGAGGCTTAATGGCCCTTGTTGCAGGGGAGAAATTACCCTAATTAGCCAAATGTACCCAGGGCAAGGAGCAGGCTGGGCCTGAGCAAGTGGGGCTCAGGGATCCAGGTGGGGGGTCCAGGCTGGGGTAGGGCTCAGGGATGCTCCCCAGCCGGGTCCTTCCCTTGCTATCCCACACGCTCTGTCCCATCCCAACATCTCATCTCTGCTGCTGCCTTGGAGTAACATCCCTGACAACCCAGCAGTCGTTTGCAGGAGAAAATGAGATTAGGAAAGTATTTCAAGTATTTGTGTCTGTTATCCAGTGGCAAACAAGCCCAGAGCCAGCGCTGTTTGTCCTGTCAGCTGGCTGGCAGCTTGGGAAAGCAGCCGGGAAGGCAGTGGGAGACACCTGGAGATAATGCTAGGTATCAGGGGCTGAATTTGCACATGCCTTTGGGGAATAGTAAATGTGTAGCATGGTGCAGGCAGGGGAATTCACTAAATCTCCCTCCCAGGGATGGAGTACCTGTGTGTGCACGTTTGCAGGCACCTCTTTGTGGCTGGGGGCTCCCTGGGACAGCCCCTGCTCCTTCACTGATCTCGGGTCTGGGGCAAGTAGTTTTTCTGGTCCTCAGCCCAGCCACTCTCCTGCTCTCTGACCTGAGGAAGTTGCCTGAGAACCAGTGTTGCTCGGAAGGACAGCACAGCTCGTAACACTGGTATGTAATGCATGGCAACGCTCCGCACGGTGCAGGCAAAACACAGGCAACTTGTGCAGCCACATGGACTTCCCCACGTGCATGAGCAGGTCAGAGGATTGGGGATTTTTCTAGGTTCAGGTGTTTTTCATCTGCTTCGAAATGCTGCTGATAGGAAGAGAAAAATCAGTAAAATTGGATGGTCCCAGGGAAGAGAACCAAAGGCAGGACTGATGGAAACAGCGGTGTCTGGGAAAGCCTGGGACTGAAACCCCCAAAATTCCCAGCTGAGTTGTGGGCCAGTTACGCTCCCAGAGCAATAAGATTAAGATGCACTCTCTCCATTTTGCCTTTTACAGGAAGAGACACAGCTGACAAATCTGAAAGGCGAGGAGGAGGCAGGGAGAACCAGCAGCAGCTCCCAGGTCATCACTTTGTCAAAATCAGCAGGTATCTGCCGTGCCCTTGAGCTCTCTATTGTGGCTCCTGTTTAGTTTGGCTTCCCCATGGCAGCTGTCACCCTCCCTGCATTATCAAACCACCTGCCTGAATTTCAAGGAAGTCATCCATATATTCAACAGGAATATCAATTTCCAGGAGCTCTTGGGGGCCTTCAGATCAGAGCAGCTAAACCAGGGATTTCTGCTGAGCTGTGCTCACACCACCGGAGCTGGAATTTCTTTTGGCTGGGATGTCTGCTGGGGGGCTGCAGGGAGGTGGGCTTTTGTTTAAGCTGTAACCAAACAGGGTTGGCAAAACGTTGTCAGCGTTTGCCTGGCCTCAGCCCCGCTCCCTGGCACCCGGAGGAGCATGGATCCCACTGCGAGCGACAGCGAGGCCAGCTTCCCCCGTGGTCTGTCCAGGGGCATGGCGCAGTGCTCGGCTGTCCTCCTGGGGCTGAGCCCGCATCCCAGCAGCATCACGGCTGGTGGGACCCAGCCCAGGAGAAACGAGCCCAAGCGATGCAGCCTGGGGAAGGACACTTTCTGTGCATGTTTTTAAGCCAAATGCGGCTCCTGAAATCAACAGAGAAGGTGATTCCTTTGCAGCCTGGGGAACCATCCTGTCCACATTCTTCCCTGGGACCTTCGAAGGAGCTGAGGAATCCAATTCCCACGAATTTTCTTTGAAAACACCAACCTAAAATTGTAATTATGGCATGCTGTATTACAGGGGAGGAAAGAACCCACCAGACTGTAACTACCTTGTTTTCCTAAGACATGAGTTTTGATGATGTATTAAGACTTACATTTTTAACAATATTATGTTGGTTAATGTGGGAAGATGTTCCTAACATTAATGAAAATTTCATAGACTGACTGGGGAAGAAAGAGACCATTTTATGTCCCCTACCAGATGGCCCAAACCAGCTGCTCACTTTTTTCTCTGAACTGTGATTCTAATGACTTCTCTGTCCTTTGAAGTCTGCTTCTGAGCTGCTGAACCAGATGTATTTGCATGATAGTAGCAGAGCATGTTTAATAGTTGCGGACTTGTGCTATTTTCCCTCGTGGCCACTGCTGGATACTGCGATGTTTGCTCTCGCTTGGGGGTTTTGAGGGGTGAGTAAATGCGAAGGCTTACCAGGCGCTGGTAAAATGTGTCTTGGTGTAACATCACTGGCTTCAGTGGAGTTCTTCCCTAAACCCACAGCATCTCTACCCAGCTCCCAGCTTCATAAACTCATGCAGTGGTGTCAGTCTGCTTTCAGTCACAGATTTATTAGGGCCTTACAAAAGCAGGGGCTGCTGTCAAAACGCACATTTCAGCACCATTTTAAAAACAGAGGACAAGAAGAAAGGAAGAGCTTTAAATACATATTAAGAAGTGTTAAAAATAATAAATCACAAAATAAAATGGTGACAAAAGGGACAAAACCAAAAAAGGTCCCCGAGTGGGGGTTTGGTAGAAATTTATGCCAAGCAGAGCAGTTGGGAAGACAGCATTGACGTTCCTGGCTTTGAAATTTCAAACCCAATGGAGCTCCGCCTGAGTCCATCCCCAGATACTGCAAACCCCTGCAGAGTGACAGAGCGGCAGCGGGTGTTGGCCAAGACCCCTGGCTCCGACATGGCCACCACGTCGAACCCACTGACGCTGTGGGCCTGCAAAAGGCTTTCCAGGACGGAGCAAAGTGCCGGGAGGTGCTGCCGCAGGGTGGGTGCTGGGGGTCTCCCCACTCTCCATCCCAACCTGGGTCCCGGAGCTGGCCGGTGCGGTGGCAGGGTTCAAACCAGCCCGCAGGCAGTGGCTGCATTACACAGCACCCGGCTGCGCACAGGAGGGTGCGACTCTCAGGCAGCACTTACCCACGCGCTCGATGAGCTTTCACACCAAAACCATGCGTGCGTTTCTTCCGACAGTGACGATGACCCTCGCACAAAGTCTCTGCCGGGGCGAAGGTGGCCACATGCTCCTCTTTTCTACGCTGCCTCCCAGAGCACTTACAGGATATCAAGCAGCTGCCCTCCCCAGAGCGATGGCTGGGCTGGGAGGGCAAAGAGCTCTCTGAAATCATCCTTGCACAATATTAATAGCTGGTACTGCTTGAGGCTGTCTCTGCTATTTGTTTCACTATGCCTGCCTCAGAGGCCTGTTAGGGACTTGTGGGGAACAAATAATAAAGAATAAATGGAATGATAAAGGTAAGAAGCAGAGCAATTAGCCATTACCAGACAGCCCAGGGCAAAGAAGAAAGCCAAGGCAATGGCGCTGGTGGCACAGCATGTACTTTTCTTACTCAAGGTGCTCAGTCTGATAAGGAAATGAAAGGAAGGTAAAGCGAGGTAAACCGCCGGTAAGGCTGTCTCTCGAGTGAGGTACCAGTCCTTGGCTTCGCCTGGTTGTGACACGGAAGGAGAGGACACCATGCCCTGACCCTGCAGCCCTCCTGCTCCTTTCTGGGCGATGCGTATCTCCGTATTGGCAGCCGTCCCTGTGCAGCAGGGCAGTAACGCTTGGCTCGTCCCTGTTCGAGTGTATTTCCCCATCAACTGGGGCCTTTCGGTCCTTGGCTTCTCTCCTGGGATCCTATTCACAAGGAAATGCCGGGAGACCGTCGGTTAATTTGATGTTACCCATCAGCAATAAATTAATTCCAGGTGAGGTGCAGATCATATTTGGAGTAATGTCCTTAAGGCGAGCAGGATTCTCTTCCCAACCGCCAGCCCCCTGCATCCCCAGTGCTGCAATCTGTCATGTCCCATGTCTGTGCCTAAGCTGGGTACAGACAGATCTGGGACGAGGCAATAGGGGTGGGACAGGAGTAACTGAGAAACACCAAGTGTCCACGATGGTGAAAATCTACAGTCCCCCCCACCCCAAAACTGCTCCCCCGGGGAAGCACGGCACATGGCCGTGCAACAAGGCCAGGCCTAGGGCTTCTGCCCGGGGCCGGGGACCCTCAGGCTGCAGCTGGGATGGCTCCGGGCGTTGTGGTCACAAACACGGACGGGCAGGGCCACCTCCCGCGGCCCTCCCCAGCCACCGGCACCGCTCCCGCCCGGGGATGTGTCCAGAACCACCCGGAGCCCCGCGGGACCTGGTCTCGGGTGGGGAGGCGGTGAGACCCGGGGCCACAGTCGCTTCCCCGAGGGAAGGCGTTCGTGCTTCTCCCGCCGCCCTGCGGTCATGAATTCTCCTTCCTTCCTGGGCTAAGTGTCCTGAGTGTGGCAGGGCTGTGAGGGTGGCACGGCTGCGAGTGTGTCATGGTTGTGAGCATGTCATGGCTATGAGGGTGGCAGGGCTGCAAGCGTGTCATGGCTCTATGTCACGGCTGCGTGTTACAGCTGTGAGCGTGCCACGGCTGCAAGCACGTTATCGCTGCGAGTGTGTCACAGCTGTGAGCACATCATGGCTGTGAGCACATCATGGCTGTGAGTGTGTCATGGCTGTGAGCGTGCCACGGCTGCAAGTGTGGCAGGGCTGCAAGCGTGTCATGGCTGTGAGTGTGTCATGGCTGCAAGTGTGTCACAGCTGCAAGTGTGGCAGGGCTGCAAGCGTG
Organism: Haliaeetus leucocephalus; assembly: GCF_000737465.1. NCBI lineage: Eukaryota > Metazoa > Chordata > Aves > Accipitriformes > Accipitridae > Haliaeetus > Haliaeetus leucocephalus. The sequence continues at coordinate 7,897,443 of NW_010972831.1, read as the reverse complement.
TCATGGCTGCGAGTGTGTCATGGCTGCGAGTGTGTCACGGCTGCGAGTGTGTCATGACTGTGAGTGTGTCATGGCTGTGAGTGTGTCACGGCTGTGAGGGGGTCACGGCCGTGAGCGTGGCACAGTCGTGACCGTGTCACGGCTGCCTGCGTGTCACGGCGGCGGGCCCTGTGCCTGCTGGACGCCC
>NW_010972831.1:7896690-7897001 GCF_000737465.1 Haliaeetus leucocephalus | reverse complement strand
CCGTAGCCGCCCCCCGCCCCGGAAGTGCTCTCCGTTGCCATAGCGCCGCTGCCGGGAAGGCGGAAGATGGCGGCCGTGGCGGTGGAGGAGCCGGAGCCGTGCGGTTCTTTCCGCCGTTACCTAGCGCGGCTGGGAGCCCTGAGGCCTCAGCCTGGCGCCGAGCGGCCCGACGGCGGCCGCCGGACCGAGCTCCACCTGCTTTTCGACCAGCTCATCTCGGAGAGCTGCGGGCCGGCGCCGGCGGCCGGGCCCAGCCCTCAGGTACCGGGGAACCGGGACCGGGACCGGGACGGGGACACGCCGGGTGGTCA
>NW_010972831.1:7867070-7896459 GCF_000737465.1 Haliaeetus leucocephalus | reverse complement strand
GGGGGTGCACGTCACGGGAGGGTGCACGTCACGGGAGGGTACACGTCACGCGGGTGCGCGCGCCCCGCCCTAGTGTGAGCGCACGCTTCGGCGAGGCTCTCGCCCACCTGCGTGGGTGCTGGTGCGGGGGGCACGCGCGTGCGCGCCCCTCAAAGGTGGGTGCGCAGGCCCACGGGTGTGCGCGGGCTCGCGTGGAGGCGGCCGCAGCCATCTCACCCCGTGCCTCCACGGAGCAGCCCACGCACCACCCCACAGCACCCCACGGGCCAGCTCGCCAAAGGCCGTGGGTTTTCCTGCACATCTTCCGCTCTCCTCCCCACAACCACGTTCTCTCTCTCCTGCCTTCGCCCATCCCCGGTTCCCTTCCCCGCTTTTTTGGGCGACTCGTGAGCTCTGCTGCCGTGTGCTGAAACCCTGCCGGGTTGGCACGCGTGGCCTGTGAGCGCTGGTGGAGGTGGTGGGTGACGCCAGTGGGTGGGACTGTAGGCACGGGGACTTGGCAATTTTCACAGTCTACTGGTCAAACAATTGAAAATTTTAAGTCCTAAAGTGAGCCCTTGAAAGCTGAATGCTGTCGTTTTGCAATGTTGATGCTGCTTCATTGGGAACACACTGTACTTCATTATTGCGCTGTAAACAGTGCTGACTTACCAATTTGTCTTCATTTTATTTCCAGAGTAGGCTTACTTTGCACTTTGGAATTAATTGATTTTTTTGGACAGTGCTCCTTTTTTCCTCCTTCTGTTCCTTGACCTAACCTCATTTTTTCAATTTTGCCTTTATTATTGGCTTTGATTTTGCTCCAGTGTTTAAGCAGTACTGTTTGAGTAGCACTCCTGCAATTTGAATCTGTGTCAGCGTATCCCTGCATCGGGATGAAGGCCTGTAGATAGCTGAGGGGGAAGCTCACTAGTTGGAGTTTCATTAGTTTCGTTACATTATCGGTGTGCATTGTATTGATGTTACTGGTATCCACACAGAGATTTGGTTGTGTGATCAAAGTCTTAGCTGATGGTGTGGTTTCCACCCTAGCTTTGTAGTCTTTAAATAATAAACTGAGGCTTTCTCTTCCAGGATGTTTGTGCTCTGCTTGCCCAGGCCTGTCAGCTGGTTCACCTTGATCAGGAACATCTTGTCAGCAAAGTTTGTCAGCTTATCCATCACTTGCTTAACAGGTTTCAGGTATGAAAAGTTTGGCCTTGTCCCTCTTTTCCCTGTGTGCTGGGTCCCTGGTCCCCCACTAAGCTGGGGAGGCCTTCTGTCTTTTTACGGGGCTATGGAGCCAACCTTCATGCAGAGTTTCTCAGATTTTCACTGTATTGCTTATTTATTCTTAGCTGAGGTTCTGATCTGTGGCTCTAGCATGGTTCTTCATGTAAGAACGGCTCTCGGTCAGAAGTGATATGCCATCGGAAATACTCCTGGTTATAGGACACCTGTGTTGATTTATCCATTTCTTAAGTGTCAGCTGATTCTGTGACAGTGTGCAATTTTAACAGCCAGATCACCCGAGTCTGTAACCAATATATCTGCATATCTTGACTCCAGCAGTACATGATGATGTTTTCTTGACCACAGTCCTTTTCTGTTACAACAGGTGATGGTCGATGAACAGAACTTGAATTTTCTTCTCTCCTACTGCATCTCCGCTCTTAAGCAGTGCAGCTCTTGGACACATGTTGAAATTCTGCAAGCCTTAGCAGCTCTTGTTTACAATAATGGACCTAAATGTCAGAAAGTGAGTTTACAAGCTGAGAGAAAGTAACCACAAAAATATTTGTACCCTTTTGCTGTTTCTGCTTTCTCTCCCTGCCCCCCCACCCAAAGAAAGAATAAAAAGGTATCATATTCTCAAATTGCCTTACCTTCCATGCTAAGATTAGATCCTATTTAAATAGTGACTGATATTTATGGAAAAGTCGAGTTTCAGCTGTGATAGGTGTGTATACCAATAATCAAGAGATAACAATGCTCTTCCCATGCCAAATACCTCTATACCTGCAGGCTGCAGCTGTAGGAACTGGCTTGAGCCAAAGGCACGCTATTAAAGAAGGGCACCAGACTTAGTCTGCAGACTAACCACCCTGGTATGCCTGTGTATCAGGCAGGAAGAACGCAGGGCTCAGCAGGCTCCATTGAGGATCCTGAAATTTATCCTGTAACCAGATCAGATCTTTAGTGTGCGGTGGGCTCAAAGCTATTTCAAAGTGGAGACTATCAGGTGTCAGTCCTGAGGTTTGTACGAAGCTCCTTGTTGCTGCAGTGTGACTGATAGTGTTTGATATGTTGAATTCTCCTGCTGTCACCAGCTCTTGGCAGCTTGCAGAGCGGTTTCTGCTGTCGGGCTGAAGCACGGAGTGGTGATGCTAGCAGTTTTGGAGCTGCCAGCTTGTGTGGGTTTGTAGCCTGTGTAACTGTAGCAGTTTGGTACAGCCGTTGTTACTAACCTAGCTTTATATCTGGGAAGAAAGCACAAACTGGGAATCAGTCTGAACTATGCTCACGCTCGATGCTTTCTTAATACAAAGTAGGAGAACTTTGGAAATTAATATTTTCATGTCATTTTTTTATAAACATAATCTTGTCTATGGAATCTGAAATTGCAGCTGACAAATTTTTTTTTGTAGCATAGATATGTTTAGCTACCAAACAGAGGAACCCGGAGGCTGAGGGAAGAGCACTGACCCCTAATGACTTTTGGTGGTTTATTTTAGTATCTCCCGGATTTGCTGGGCAAGACTGGGCTCTTGGTGCAGTTCAGTGATTCTGCTCAGCCAGACGTGGAACTCAGGAGGGCAGCAGTACGCAGCATGGCAAACCTGTGTCTCAGGTGCGTACAAGCCTCTTCAGATGGTGGAGTGGATGCTTTAGAAGATGTACATCTGACAGCATGGACAGGTGGTCTGCTCTGTTTGTGCTAGGAACAGCAAATTCAGGACCAGTAAGGTGTATATGCATGCATTTGAAATGTCAAACTTTAGCGCTCCAAGATATTGTTTCATCTGTGGATAAAACTGTAAACTCTGTCTTCCAGAAATAATGTTACAGAGGTTAGTTTAGGGAAGAAAAGAAAAAGTGTTGTGCTGTCTGGTCCCTGCAGTGATTCTTTGGGTTAATTTTGTATAAGAAATGGTCAGCTACAAGTTTTTAGAGTGATTGTCAGTTATTTTGCAATTCATGCATTTTTCCATTCCACGTGTAAATATGCTGATGCCACAGCAACATCAAATCTTCATTAGCTGCTATTTGGGAAGAATTTTGACCCAGACTGTGGGCAAGCAAGCAATTAATAAAAGCAATAGATATTTGGACTTGCTGCAAAGAGTTTTTTGGTTAATAGTTCCCCTGAACAGATGGCTTGTTTTTTATAAAAAACAAACAAACAAAAAACCCAAACACAAAAGCTTGGAATTTCAGCATTTATAGATTAAGTAGTTCTTCAGACTTCATGTAAATAAATACAACATCTGTCAGTTTGGCTCATGATGATTTTTCTATGTGGTGAGTTGGGATTGTTTAGCCTGGAGAAGAGAAGGCTCAGTGAGGATCTTACCAATGTGTATAAATACATGATGGCAGGGAATGAGAAAGACAGAGCCAGACGGTTCTCAGACACCAAATGGTACTTAAGGTAGCAAAGATGAAGTGATGCAGTTGCCCTCTCTCTTCATGCAGTGAGTCAAGTAGATATTAAAATGTTTCAGCACATTAATGTTGCCAAGACTTCATGGAAACTAGGGAAATGGCAAAAGTCATTCTAGGCCCTTTTCAATGCCAGATTTTGCCTAAAAAGCATTTATAAGCATGATGGCTTATTAAGCTGTGCTTGGAGAGTCGTTGTAATTGAGAAGGTGGCCACAGAAGCAGAGTAGGTGTAAGGCACACTATGATTGTACTAGCTCTTTGTGCAGGTTTCCTTTTGTTCCTTATAGTGGTAGAGCTGATCCCTTTCAAAGAGCCATCCATCTATCTGAAGCTGTGCTCTTCAGTCTAGCAGAGGGCTTGGATCCAAGTTTGTGTAACTTTATAAAGCTGTGGGACAGACTGTAATCCAACCATTTGTCTCCTGCTTTAATTCTAGTGTGCCTGGACAGCCATACTTAGATGAGTCCTACAGAAGTGTCTGTTTTCAAACTTTTCTAAGTGTTCTGCAGTCTTCAAAAACCTCTGATGTAGATGACATCACTTTTTGCATGGTAAGTGTGAGTCTAATTGCCTAGAATACTCTAATTAGGAAATTGTGCTGCTGGAATATTGGAATTTGCAATATATGAAATTTGGAATATTGTCAACTGAGATTTTGCTTAAATAGTCTAATTTTTTTTTTTTTTTTAATAAACATAAGTAACTGTCCCAGTAATCATGTTGAGCAATACCGTAATTGCCTAGAAGGTCACTTGAAAGATGCGAACCTTCAGGGTTTTGGGAAGGAGAAGCAAGTAATTCTGTGTTTTGGTTTTCAGTTACTGCAAAATGCACTGAAAGGTATCCAGTCGCTTCTCAATGGTGGGAAGATGAAACTAATGCAAAATGACCAAATTGGATCTCTTCTTGCAGTATTAAAGGTAAATACTTAAATCCACCTTGAGAAAGAGGCAGACACTGCAAGGTGCATGTTCCAGATGCTTGTTAAGTGTGAGACGGTAGGAGAAGATGAGAAAGAGGGAGCAGAGAAGCCTGAGCGTGGGGGTAGATGTAGTGTGAGATATAAAGAAAAAGACATTGAGTTTCTCTCACAGCATCTTAACTGCACTTCCCACAAAAGAATGTGAGAAAAAGATGGGAGGCTTGTTTTTTTGGACCTACTTAAAATCCTAGTTGTAGTTGAATTTCAGATGTTGCAGAGCTGTTACATAGTATGGGGAGAGGCAAGACCTGGGGGAAGGATCATAAGCCCAACTGAAAATTGATGAACACCTGAGTAAATATACAGTAAATCTTTGTGCATCAAAAAGGGAAAGAATGCTAACGTTTCTGTTACTTTCTAGAAATGCATGTTTCATGGACTGCCAGGATTGAGCATAGAAATGCCCACAGCCTTGTACCCGGCTCCATTACCTCAGTATGATAAAAGGTCACCCGTCAAACAGGAACAATCAGAACCGGCCACCTTTAAGCAGTCGGGGGTAAGTTGAAATTGTACTGATTCTACTGCATGCTCATTGTGCACATGTTTGTTGCTGTTGCATGTTACCTGACATGATATTAGTGGCTGACCGGCTCTTTTTGCTCTGACCGTGTGATACATTTCACATTCTTTGCTTTAAAGGTATTGATTATAAATCTCTGCACTGAGTAAAATTGCTTTGTAAACTCAGATGACGAGAACAAATGGCTCTGCAGAGATTGGTTTTCCTGAGTTAAGCTGTGTGCATCAGTTATTCATCTATAGCCAAGAATTCTTGGCCTGCAGGCATGGGATTGGTGCATGCAGACTAGCCAAAGCTTTTTATTTTATAAGTTACGTTTTCTCTCCTAATGCTTGTGCAATTGTTTGACTCTTTCTTAGGGAAGTCAAGTTCATCTAGAGACTGATTTCCCCCCCCCACTCCCCCATCTGTTCTGCTTAATCCTTCTACAGGTTATTTTTTAACCCTGTAAACATTATGGATTACCGATTATCTGAAAGACATTAGAGAGAATAAAGTTGTGTAGTCATGTTGACTTGTTTCTTTTTAGATGTTAAATAACCTACTGTAAATCTAAAGGAACTACAGAAGTATTTACTGTTCCTCTTCTTTAATCACTTTTGTGTGAAATATGATTTTTAAGTAGAAGTTTTCTTGGAAATCTTGTGCTTTACTGATGAAAAGGCCAAAGCTTAATTTTTGAGGCTATTCGGATATAAACTGCTTGCTTATGCTAAGGTATTACACTGATGTTACTGTTGCTACTAATGAGCAGAGTTTGCAAACTCAGATACTAAAGAAGTGATTGTTTCTGTATGTACAGTATTGCACATACATATAATTGCACTTACGTGCAGTACTGTTGCATCAGAAGATGCAAAATAGCTGTGATAACTCTTGGTTAAACTAAATCTCATCTAAAAACTCATTTAGAAACTTGTATAATTTGATGTTGATGTACTATACAAAGGGCATGATTTATTACATTAAACTCTGCTTTTATTCTGGATTAGAATTAGTTTTATTTTCAGATGAGACCTTTTCCCCTTAGATTTACAACTGCAAAATGTTTGGACATCTTTCTAGATATTATTTCAAAAGATTAAAAAAAAAAATAAATCATTTTTTGTCGAACAGAACCGAAGAAAGAAGTCCAAAGGGAAACAGAAGAAGGGAGAGTTTGGGGAAGAAGGAAAAGAAGGTTTGGGTGATGCAGGAAATGAATCAGTCCTTGGAGCAGACATGCTGAAATTACACTTGGGAGATGTGCAGAACAATCCTTGTTCAGATCCTCATACTCGTGCATCAGATATTGCACATGTGCCTGCTGGAAAGGATCACTTGTCTTCACATTATAATAGTTGGAAAAGAATCAGCAGCAGTGAGTCGGAATATTCTGATGCTGAAGGTGGAATACAGAGCAAAATGAGGTGATTGTTGTTCATGTAAACATAAAACATGGTAGAGGAGTGTACTGTTCATAAGAATTTAAGCTTGTGTATCATGTTAAAGCATACCTTTTGTTCCTGTAGATAGGGCACAAATTTTACATGTGTGCAGACTCTTACACTTCCACAGGATCCTAACACTTTGTTCTTAATCAAAACTGTTGAGGAAATCACTTTCCCTTTTGATTTATGTGGTGATACAAGAAAATTGGAAGGCAGTAACTCGTATTGGTTTGAAAGTAAATTTGTTCTTTCTCTTCCTGTTCTTAGTCTAAAAAATTTCGTGTCACAGCTAGCTGCTAGTAAGTGAAAGAGGTTAAGTTCATTAATTTTCACTGCTGCTATTTCATTAATCTTTTTGTTTGTTTTTTAAGATCTTATCAAGCCAATGTTCGTCAAGGGGCTCTAGCCTGTTTCCTCTCTGCTATAAAATCAATAGAAAAAAGAGTTCTTTATGGCTACTGGTCAGCATTTGTTCCTGATGCACCTGGTATTGGCAGCCCTCAGTCAGTGTCCTTGATGACTATTGCTTTAAAGGACCCTTCTCCAAAGGTGAGGCAGTTCTGAGTAGAAAAAGCATTATATTTTTCCCATAGTAATCTTAAGCATAGTAATCTTCAGTAAGTACTTTGGCTACTGTGTCTGTGTTGCTTGGTCACTGTACCGCAAGAAATAAAAGAGGATATATTGGTTAAGGAAACAAAGGGTTGGTTGTATACTGCTTAAAGTTATGAGAAAAGATAGTTGGAGTTGAATTTTCTCTTGCTGGAGAAAGAGACTTTCATAAATTTTAAAATTTGCCATCAGCTCGAAGGAGGTGTTAAAAGTGGGTAACAGAAATATTTTATCATTTCAGACCCGTGCCTGTGCTCTTCAAGTTCTCTCAGCCATCCTGGAAGGTTCTAAGCAGTTTCTTTCTGTTGCTGAAGACGCTAATGATCACAAGAGAGCTTTTACTCCCTTCTCTGTAACTATTGCTTCTAGCATCCGGGAGCTGCACCGCTGCCTGCTGCTAGCCCTGGTGGCAGAATCCTCTTCTCAAACACTGACACAAATAGTCAAGGTAACTGTACTGTAAATGTTTCAAATGCTGCCCAAGAGATGATAATTGGTCTCTAGATTAAGTCTTAAAGATTGGACAGAAATTGTTGTAGCTGTTGAGGACAAAGGTGGTGATGGGAAATAGACTGTTGTCATCTCACAAGGCTTCACTGACTGAGTCTTCCTACAGAGTCCTAGGGCTTCTTTTCTCTTCAGCAAAATTCTCTTGTTCCTGTATTTCTTTCGTGTAGTCTTTTTGGAGCTGAATGAACCTATGAAATGATTCTGAAGACTCAACACTGGCTTTAAAACTGGAATCCAAATTGGCAAAAAAAGCTTTCCATGGGCAATTGAAATTCCTTGGTCTTTATGCCAGGTCACAGTAGTTAAATACTTGTTCTTAGGAGCCAAGTTTTGGAGCAGATAATTGGGGCATTTGTTTTCAGGTGCCCTCTGATAATTAGCTGTCTAAATGACCTAAATTGCAAATGTAAAAACAAATCTTTTGGAGGCCAGGCTGACATTTTAACCACCACTCCATGTATGTTTTTTTATGTGTTTCAGTGCCTTGCAAATTTGGTTTCAAATGTACCTTACAGCCGTTTAAAACCTGGGTTGCTGACAAGAGTTTGGAACCAGATAAAGCCATACATTTGTCATAAAGGTTTGCATTCTGTTTGGCTGGAGCCTCTTTGTATGTGTTACATCGTAATTCAGCATCGGTTATTACAAGATAGTTGTGGATTCGCCCCCCCTCCCCACCCCTGTGCTTCATGAATACATAAACATATGTATTGCAGTCAAATTATATGTTATGATCTGTCTTCTTTGAAAACTGCTGAAGAAGCATGCTGATGTGTCAGTGAGATGCTAACGGATTAGCTTTGTCTTCCCCCACCCTGTTCTTTCTTGCAGATGTCAATGTTCGAGTTTCTAGCCTCACATTATTAGGGGCTATAGTATCTGTCCAAGCACCTTTACCAGAGGTGCAGTTACTTTTGCAACAGCCCAGTTCTTCAGGGCTAAATAATAGTGGTAGCGCAACCCCTCACCGTTTTAATTCTTCTGAGCAGTGGAGAAAAGCACTCTCCTCAGAAGGGGAGCCTCCAGATAATCCAGCAGGATGTACGTCTTCTGAACCATGCTGGCTTCTCCGTCTCTGTGTTTCCATCATCGTTCTGCCCAGAGAGGATTCCTATTCTGACAGCGATGCTAACTTTCCATCCTTTTCCAGTGTTTACGAACCGTGTCCCCTTCGACTAGAATCCTTACAGGTGGGGATGAACAGTTAGCTTGTAAAATGAACAGCTTGGTACAATATCAAATAGCCTCATGTCAGCCAAGCCTCAGTTGTGGGCTGCCTTTGCTCCTGGCTCTTTCACTGAGATTTAGGCCAACGCATTTGCTACTGCAGGATGTCTGAGCTGCTGTGACTGAAAGAGCAGTAACATTTTGATTCCGCACCTGTGGCCACAGCATAACTGTCCCATAGTAAACCTGTTGCAGCAAGGTCATCTGCCTGTGATTTTTGTTACCTTCGTTATTTTTAAATATTACTTGGTTGTGTGTACTGGCATCTGGTGAAGGCTGTGAGTCTTCCCCATGCAAACTCCTCCATACAGAATTTAAAGTTTTGCTAGAAAACTGTGGGGAAGAACCTTGCAGTCAAAGAACAGTCTGCAAGGAGCTATGGAGTGATGCTGGTATAACTAAAGGAGTACCTGTGAATGTTGAGAATTGGCCTTGTTTTTCTTCATGTAACCACAGAAAATAGTAAGATTTTGTAATGTGCATCCGAAGGAGTCTCACTCTTTTTCTGGAACAATGAATATTTGTTAAATCCAGCTTCACGGAATGCAGCAGCAGTATTACAGGAGATACAGAATGTGTTGCTCTTATAGGCACTCTCGCTTAGTTTTTTAGCTGCAGGAGACCTCACAGTAAATAATTCATCGTGTTGCTACCTGATAGTGCTTTTGTGGCCCTTTTTTGAACAAGATAGTGGAATAGGGAGGTTTTTAATTAGCTGTAGTATTCTAGAAGTTGTGCTGCAAGGCGTATCTGTTACATCAAGTTTAGTATAGGGACCCAGTGTTAATTAGCCCATTAACATCCTCTCTGTCTGTATTTGGGGTATTTTGGTTTAATAGAAGGAAAAAATGCTGAATGGAATCTCTTTGTGTTTAGGTGTTGGCTCTTCTTGTAAAAGGTTATTTCCCTATGGCTCAGAGCTATTTCCTAGAACTTGGAGAAGTGGCTTGCAGATGCATGGAAGAAATGGATCCATCCATTCAGCTTCATGGAGCCAAAGTAAGAGCATGGGGAAACATCAACATTGTTTTACAAAGTCAATTTTATCTATTAGTGTGCTTTGCAAATACAGCTGGGTAGTGATGAATATTCATAGCATCTATGTGTGTGTGTGATGTAGCACACCGTAAAGGAGCTCTTTGGGAAATGCAGTAGACTGACACTTTGAGAAATGCACCTTCTGCTTCCAGTCTTGAAATCTTAGCAGAATTTTGTTGCTCTCCTGAGTCACCAGGAAGCTTGGGATATGCAAGGACTATAACACTGGCTCTTCCCTGATTTAGCATCAGCTGATGCAGGAACTGTAGTCTGTCACCCAAAGGAAAGCTCAGGGAGATGTCCTCTTTGCATGGCAATTTGTTGCGCTGTTCTAGCTGGAGACTTTATGTAAGAAAGGCATTTCCTCTAATTTCTAATCTAGCAGGGACAGAATAGAGTCCAAAACAATACTGAATCTTTTATTTTTGTTCCCTGGGTAAGTAAGTATAGTCCTAGGTAAAGGTTGCTATAGTTCCATGGTACTTGAGTCATGCCTGATAAAGACCTAGTTGCTTTTTATTTCCTTGCAGCTTCTGGAGGAGCTGGGCACAGGGGTACTACAGCAGTACAAACCCGATTCAGCCGTTGCCCCTGATCAGAGAGTACCTGTCAGCATGGTAAGTGTTTGGGCTCCGTCTGAGATTCCATTTCACTAAGCTTCCTTTATTGAACTCTGCAAAGTCACTGGCATGGATACAGATAAATCAACTGCAGGAAAGCAGAAAGGGACTCGGTACCCTGTGGCTTTATAGGTGCTGATATGTACAATTTTTGTAGACTTCCTGCATTGTTTTGGCATTTGCTTTTGTCTGTAGGCAGGTGTGTTCGGTTTTGGTGGGTTTTTTTTCCCCTTTTTACATGACCCCTTTACAATGCCTCTCTGCCTTTTCTCATCCCTCATCTTCCTGCCTGCTCTAAGTTCAGAAAGCTGGAAGAACAGCGCCAATTTTGCATGTGTCATTACTGCTGCATAAAACCTAGACATACACTTTTAGAGTTTTGGTGAATTTGCATTGTTATGAGAGCCAGCCTATATGTTCTGGCTGCTCGCAAGTGCGGAGAGAGTGGCTAGAACCATAATATATGTGGTTTCAGAAAAATCCATTGTTTGAGGCTGTTTGTTGTATAAGTTTGCGGAAGCTGAGGAACTGGCATTCTAGCAGTAGAGTGGGCCTGTTTAAGTCTTGCTTCTGTGAACAGAAGGCAAGTTTAAAAATTTCTTTGGCATATGCCAAGTTTTGAGCCCATTACCAGTGACCCTACAAGATAGGAAATGTGTCCAGTAGCACCAGGTTCCTGTTACTTGATACGAATGTAAATTGTCAGGCAAATGAAAATACCCAGCTGTGTGGATTCAAGAATGGAATCATTACTCTACCTAATGCAATCTAATCTGAGTGAACGTGGCCTTGAGAAGGAAACAAACAGAACTTGGTGAATAAGTACTTGATAGCAGTACTAAAATGTCTTTAAAATGTTTCTGAATGCTAAGTATTTTAGGCTTCCAAACAGTTGCAGTCACTTTCACCTGTGATTATGCTACCTGCTGTAAGTGTGTCTTAAAGATGATCATAGGAAAAGACAATCTATTATAGAACTTAGGCATAATTGCTGAGTTTAAGTAGGTAAACCTGGCTGCTTCTTTTGTAGGCTGTAACTTTCTGGACTATGATGCTAAATGGCCCTTTACCTGGCACTCTTCAGAACTCTCCACATGCGACTCTTCAGACAAGCGCCTGTGATGCCCTGTCTTCTATCTTGCCAGAAGCTTTCAGCAGTCTGCAGGTGAGAGAGCACTCCTTTAAGCATGGCATTTTTACCTGTTGATGATTTGTTCTTGTCTACCAGATTACAGTAGTGTAAAGCCTTTTAAAACTTGTAAGGAGAGGTTAGAGGAACCAGGATTTTTCTTAACATTCTGAACAAGTTGTCACTATTGAAGACTGGAAAAGGCAATGTTGGGAGTAATTAGTCTGTCAAAACAATTAAACTGTGGGTCACAGAAGCTGTTTGGCCCTGCCATGAATACTCAGCCTTGGTGATGATGGATGGGAGATGGAGGGCAAGAATCTCCTTGCATGAGGGAGGGGTGAAGGGCTGTTATTTTGCTGGTTAAGTCTTTGAACAGACAGCTGAGCTAACAACTATGAACTGACGTCGTTCACGAATTTGCATGCATGTTTTTTCTTTTGGCTGGCTTTTAAAACACTGAACTGTGGTGATTGCCCTGGCAGAAGCAAACAAATGTGTTGGCCTTACTCTCCTTTTGCAACATGAAATATGCTTTTGAACATGAAAGCCTTGGCAGTGTGTCACCACTGCATTGTGCAGCTCCTTTTATGTCACTGTGCCCTTCTTGATGGGGAGTAGTCTGCCAGATCTCATTTGCCCAGGAATTGCTAGTACAGCAGTATCTCTGGAATTCTCCGTCTGGTTTCTCCAAGTACAGCATGTACTTTATCACTCTGTACTTTGATCCCATACACTCTCTTGTCCCTGTGGCCATGTGGGGTCAAGTCAGTGCCCACTCTGACCCTTTGCTCTGATGAAACAAAGATCTTTGTCATGGGTTGGTAAACTGACAATCTGCCCAGGATGAACTTAATCTGCCTGTTTGTCCTCGTTAATGAAGGGGAAAGAGTGAAGTAAGTCAGGAAAAAGCAACTGATCCAGTCTGGTTTACCTCTGATGGGCCATGCCTTCTGCATTTGGATGATAGTTAATATTTTGGTTTCCTTTGTGGTCTTATCTAACAGCAACAAGATCATGTTTGCTGGAAGCATTCCGGTTTCCTGTGTGGCACCCCAAAATGCCAGTCAATTTACTTAAATAAAAGGATATGCTCTGAATGGTAGCTTTTATAGGTTCCACATATTAGGCTCTCTCAGAGTATTTGTCAGTTGTCTGTCTTTGTGGGACTGAGATCTTTTCGGTTTCTCTCTGTTGCTATGACTGCTTATTGTTGCAGAATGACCAGCAGATACTGTGCGTCACTTTGCTTCTTGGCCTGAACCACAGTGAGAACCCACTGGTAAAAGCGGCTGCCGCACGTGCGCTTGGAGTCTACATCCTCTTCTCTTGCCTTCGGCAGGTCAGAACTGGCCTATTTTTCTTATTTTAAGCCATTTTATAATGGGTTTGATGAACCATAAGATGTGGGACATGAGTTCTTTTGGAATGAATTGGCCTTCCTTCTTGCTTTTGGTCTGTAGTGTGTATATAGCTTTTCCTTACTGTCTGCAGACCTGCTCTTGCCTTGTGTGGTGAACAGAACCAGTGCAGTTTTAAGTGAGATGAAGCAGAAGCCAGAGTGCCTCATAAGTGAGAGCAAAAGGAGGGAGGTCAGGATCTTCCCCAAGCTCTCAGAGACAGAAGTGGGAAAGGCTAGGTTGGAACAAAGGAGCTGCAAGAGATGAGGTAGAGCTGGGAAGAAGGGAACAGCTGTACAGTGCTCTGTAGAGTTTAACATGTTTTTAACGTGAAGGCTTCAGTTTTGCTTAAAACTAAGAAGTAAAGCTTATTTAGAGAAAAATGCTGTTTTGTTTCCACAAAAAAATTGATCTTAGCTTGGCTGAGCTGGAAGACTCTGTAGTTTTTTGTGATGTGGCCTTAAATGAGTGATTGTAATAAAAATATTAAGCAGTAGCTGACATTGAGATTTGATTCCAAAATATTTGGAACGAAAATCCTTTACCATAGGCAAGGGGATGAAAATGAAATGTAGTGTGCCATAGAAGAGAAGATTAGACAGGCAGCGCAAGAGGGGGTTTGGAGAAGCAATTACTTTCCTAAGAGGGGGATTTGATGAGTATAAGATTGGCAGGCCAGATAATTATGTTAAGATCCAAAGTAACTAAAGCACCAATGCAATTAAGTAATACATTGAAACCTTTCAGCAACAGCTACCCAAGAGAGTGGTGAACTTGGTCAGCATGCAGGCTTAGACTGTTAATTAAAGATCAAAAAAAGCTGAACAGGGAGCACAAACAGGTTAAAAGTTGTCACCTACAAAAAGTAGAGTATATGAATAGAGCTGGCCCCTGTGCAGGTATCATTTTCCCTAGAAAGGACAGAATGTATATGTTACTAAGGAAATCACCTGAGTTTTTAAAACTTTCTAACTTTGCAGCAGTTTTTACTTTAATAGGATGTGATGTTTGTGGCAGACACAGCAAATGCCATTCTGAATTCCCTCCATGACAAGTCTCCGAACGTCCGTGCCAAAGCAGCTTGGTCCCTGGGCAATCTTACAGACACTCTGATCATCAACATGTACGTAAGCACGCCTTGGCCTGTGGAACTCCTCTTTCTGCCCATATTCCCGTAGCATCAGACAGAGGGTACTGATCTACTTAGTATCAAAAAAGCCAAAATTTGGCTTGGATGCTTCTTTTTAACCACTCTTCAGCCTGTGTGTCTACCAGTGTATGACACTGTATTATAAGTATCCCGTATCCATCGGGGGTTGAGTTCTACTAAACTGCTTGGGTTTAGGTCTTTCTAATCATTACTTCTGAAGTATATTCCGGGTTTACTTTTCAGTTTTGTATTTCTTGTATGTTGGGTTGTGTAATTGCATGTTCCCTGGTTACTTTACTTTTAACATAACCCAGAAGTAAAATTAATAAATATTTAACACTTCCACAAGCCAAAGACTTAAGGAAGTCTAACCTACTGTTACATTTTTAACAAGAGAAATAGTTATCATATATTCCTGCTACAGAATTGCCTCTGAGCAATTCATTGCCCTCTGTTTTTTATTACAGACTTAATGCATTGCTAACCAGCTTTCTTGCATTGATAGTTGGGTTTTAAATTAATAAACATAGTGGTCACATGTAGTAAGGCCTGCCTTACATATTAGCTTCTAAAGAGTGAAGGTTGTTCATACGCCTTTATAAAGGATAGTATCCCATCTTTGGGGTTGGATCATCTGAGCTAGCCTTTCACAGTGTGATTCTTCTCCTAGGGAAACAATGGGACAAAGTTTTCAAGAGGAATTTTCGGATCTCCTCCTGTTGAAAATGTTACGGTCTGCGACTGAAGCATCCAAGGACAGAGACAAGGTATGACTGAGGGGAAAAGAGGGTGGAGTTATCATACTGTAGTTAATTCTTGCGTTTTTAATTAAAAAAAAAAAAGGAAAAAAAGGCACCAGTTACTTTGGGGCGTTTTGCCCCAACGGACAGGGACCTGCAGCTCAGCATCCTCTCTTGAGGGCTGGTGTTTGGAGGTTTCCGATGTTGTTTGACCTGCAGGGCACTTGATTGCGCTTTTCCACAGTGCAGGTTCTGTTTGGGGTTTTTTTGGTTTTGTTTTGTGGTTTGTTTTTTTGTTTTGTTTTGTTTGTTTTTTGTTTTGCTCTGGGTTGTTTTGTTTTTTCAGCGTGACCATTTGCAGGGAATGATCTTTCTGGTGGCATTTAGGAAGTTACCATCTGATAAGACACCATAAGTCTGATTCCAGATGGGCTTCTTGTTGGGTCTGAGCGTGATTTCGTAGCAGGCTTGACAGAAGCTTTGCCTATAAGCTGAAAGCCAGAATGTTTCTTTTGTGTATGTGTGTTCCAGGTAAAGAGTAATGCAGTCCGGGCCCTTGGGAATGTGCTTCATTTCCTTCAACCATATCACATAGCGAACCCCAGGTTTAGGGAAGCCATTGAGGAATCTCTTCAGGCCCTTATTTCTACTGTTCAGAGTGAGGCCACTATGAAAGTGCGCTGGAATGCTTGTTACGCACTGGGGAATGTATTTAAGAACCCTGCCTTGCCACTCGGTGAGTAACTTGTCCCACTGGCTTTGGATTTGTACAGCGGGTTGTGGTTTTGGTAAGAAGGTCTCCATTACAAATGTATTGAGGAAGTGGGGAGAAAGCAAACTGAGCTGAATCTTGCTGTCAGCTTTCCCAGGGCTCTTGCCGGTGAAATAGGCTCAGACCTTGCGAATGCTGATACAGGCATAACTGTGCTGTATTTGGTTGGATCTGTCGTGTTAGAAAAGAGTGTGAGGATGGGATTATAGCTGTGAATAGATGCAAAATGTCACTTTTCCTCTTGCAAAACTTCAGAAGATTAACTTTTTAAACTAATTTTTCATTTCATAACCCCTGATTCTCTCATTTAGACTGGAATAAATACAGTAATGTAAGCCCATTAAATATTTAGGAGATACATTTACAGTTTTGTATATTTTCACTGATTGAAAAGGTGGGTTTTTTGATTTTGGTTTTTTTTCAGGAGAGGCTCCTTGGACCACGCAAGCATATAGTGCACTTTCCTCAGTAGTGAAGTCCTGCAAGAATTTTAAAGTCCGAATCAAATCAGCCATGGCCCTCTCCATCCCTAGCAAGAGAGAATGCTATGGCTCCACTGAGCAGTTCTGCCAAATCTGGAGTGCCTTGGTGATAGCCTTGCAGAAGAGTGAAGACACCGAGGACTTTCTGGAATTCAAGTACAGTGCCAGCCTCAGGACACAGATCTGCCAGGCTCTGCTTCATTTGTTAAGTCTGGCAAGGAGCACAGACTTGCCAGTCATTTGGGAAACCATAACAGAAAATGGGGATGCAATCAAATCCTATGTGTTGCAATATCTGAAATCGGGAGTTGAAGAAAATGAAGCAGGAATGCACACAGACTTGTACGAGAGGGAGAGAGTATTAAAAGGAGCTATCGAACATCTCGGTGGGATAGAGAAACAGCTGGAAGGCAAAGCTAGGGTAAGAGTGTCTGCTTATCTAGAAGATGTCTTGACAAACCATGCCAATGCCACTGAATTAACAGAGGCTTAGAAAGGAGCACCTGTTTCAGTGACCAATGACTTACACTACTGACTGGACCCAGAGAAGAAACACTGCTTTCATTTACATGGGGCATCCAAAAGAAAAGTTTCTTGTTGTTGGTATTTGTCCTGGTTTCAGCTGGGATAGAGTTAATTGTCTTCCTAGTAGCTGGTACAGTGCTATGTTTTGAGTTCAGTATGAAAAGAATGTTGATAACACACTGTTTTCAGTTGTTGCTAAGTAATGTTTATACTAAGTCAAGGATTTTTCAGCTTCTCATGCCCAGCCAGTGAGAAAGCTGGAGGGGCACAAGAAGTTGGCACAGGACACAGCCAGGGCAGCTGACCCAAAGTGGCCAACAGGGTATTCCATACCGTGTGACATCACGTCTAGTATATAAACTGGGGAGAGTGGGGGTGGGGGATTGCCGCTCGGGGATTAATTGGGCGTCGATTGGCAGGTGGTGAGCAATTGCACTGTGCGTCATTTGTATATTCCAATCCTTTTATTATTACTGCTGTCATTTTATTAGTGTTATCATTATCATTATTAGTTTCTTCTTTTCTATCCTATTAAAGCGTTCTTATCTCAACCCATGAGTTTTACTTCTCTTCCCCATTTTCTCCCCCATCCCACTGGGTGGTGGGGGAGTGAGTGAGTGGCTGCGTGGTGCTTAGTTGCTGGCTGGGGTTATACCACGACAGTATTAAACAACTTATTTCAAACTTAGTAAAAATCACTCGTGATGCCTGATGAAAAGATCTGCAGAACTTATTTTATTTTTTATTTTTGTGTTTAGTAAACTGTTATGTTGTTGTCACTTGGTTTTGTTTGCACACTTAACTGTTACAGTGTTACCTTGTGGAAAACAAATGCCTTTTCCTTCTTTGTATGTTTTATAAAAACAGCCTCTTCTCTCAGCTTATCTAAAAGCATTTTGTTACAATTGCTGCTGTATTCAAAATCATGTTTGTAAAGGAGGGGTCTGGAAGAATTGTGTTTTTCTGAGCACTGCAAATGTTGTCACTCTTGTGTTCCTGCAATAAACCCAAATATGCCAATATTTGAATAATAGCTTAGAGCAAACATGCTTTGCCTTTACCCATCTGTGTTCCTGGTGTCTTACACCTGGCCTGCAGCCTTCACTCATCCTGTCTTCCAAAAACTCGACATTCCTCAGTTCCAGGTGGATGGTACTGTGCTGTGTGAGCCAGAAAATCCAAAGCGGGACCTCTGAGGCTGGAATCTTGACTCCAAGCAGTGCTCCCCACGGGCCTTCGTTGCCTTTCTGTGAGAGGGGCAGTCGTGTTCTAAACCCCATGGGGGTTTGTTTCTATTTCTGAAGTTGTGTCCCCTTCCTTCACGATGATGTTACTTACTCTCTGTTTGCTGTGTGCTCACTGTGCCGGTGGAGGACTGAGCTCTCTGATGTTGCTGGGGACAGATCAATGCCTCCAGGAATGAGCCGGTTTGTGGGGCACTTTGAGAGTTAAGTGCCTGCTGTCCTAACCTCTGGGTGGATGTTTGAACAGAGCTCAGTGCAAGCCCTGGCTGTCATAAAAGCTCTTTGGGATACAAAATTTGTCTGCTTTGTTTTTCCATCCTCGCCGCTGGTTTCAGTGGGGCTCAAGTAGTGTGAGTATCCGAAACCCCTTCAGAGTAATGGAGTCTTTTGCTGGATATGTGGGGCCAGTTGGGGCTATAAAAACTTCTTTGAAGTCTCACTTGGCTCCTGAAACACCTAAGGGCTTTTGAGGAAACATGGACTTGGGCTCTGAGCAGCACTAAGCGAGCAATAGAGGCAAACAGAGAGCTGGAGTGGCTGGATGAAAAAGCAGCGAGTGTCCCTGCTGAGCACGCTAGCAGCCTGCCCGCAGGAGCCTGCCTGCTCGGCGTTTGAAGCTTTCTGAATAACCACATCCAGTATTTCAACCCATATTGGGGAACCTGCAGCTTTTCTCAGACAGAAAGATAAGAATATCTTTTATCTTTGGGAGCAAAAGTAGTTTCTGGGTAGCCTTGGCTGAAGGTGGCATAAGCAGTTTTCTGCGTGTGAGCTATCCGTTTAGCGAAGAGCCCAACTCTTTACTGGATGCTAAAGCAGAAAGGTTTCAGCTGAGCCTGTTCCTCAACATTTGGTTACTATCTCCCTCAAGACCAGACGAGAATAAGGCAGTGTGTCTGAATGTCAGATAGAGTTCATCTGTGAAGGAGCTGAATCAGGTATGGGCCGGGTGTTGCTGGCTGGTTGTGCACACCGTTAGCTGCTCTCTTCTGTAGCTGTTTTCCCCAGGGCTGCTCGCAGAGCCATCGACGTGACCCATCACCACGTTACAACAATAAAGACTGATGCTGGTTTGGGTAGAGAGTCTGGGTTTTGTGGTCTCACCCCCATGCGCTCATTACAAACCTCCTGACTGTGAAGGGGACGTAAGATGGGTCTTGCATTGATGCCAGCCTGTCATCCTCCTGTAGAAAGATCCTTTTCCCAGCTTCTGGACACCCTTAGCTGACCCTCTGGGTTAAAAACTCTGTGTGTGCACAGGGGAGAACAGAGAGGCGGGAGCTGGTTTTCGCTCTGGCTGGTGGAACTAACACCATCCAGCATCTTCCGAAGATGAGACAAACGTCATCGCCCCTGCTTCCCGTCAGGTCCAGCAGGCAGGAGCAGCCCACAGCTGCATCACCTCTCCTGCTGGCACGTGGGCATTGCTGGGGAGTCACAGGTTATAGGAGGATGGAGGGGGCAGCTGCGGAGTTTCAGGCCTAATTTTTGCGGGCAGCAACTAAAAAGCTGCTGGGTGGGCACCGGGATCAGTCATGGGGGTCAGCTGTGCTTGGCCCCAGCCCCCTGGGCTATTTCTGCTGCTGTTGGTTGTACCTGGGTGCAGTCCTGAGGGTGCTGGAGCAGAGCCGGGATGGGCTCTCCTGCCTGATACCAAGGTCAGTGATGATTTTATGTGTCCCTTTAGTGTCAGACGCTTGTTTTTGGTGCCTGGCAGAGCAGCATGGGCTGTGCACGCCTTGTGCCACCTGCTCGCCGTCAACGAGAGCAGCGGGGGCGGACGCAGGCTCCGTCCTCGGCCAGGGACTGGTGAAGCACGAGGTGCTCGGGGCCGGCAAAAGGCAGCACCTTCCCCACCCCAGCCAAGGTTTTATTGTCCTGCCTCTTTATTGTTGTGTTTACAAGCCAGGCGCTTTATAGGTTTTCCTATGAATAGTTTCAAGGAGAAGGTAATTACCTTATCACATGCAGGATGATTTATAGCCAAGGTGGCAAGGGACATTCAAGCTCCACATCGGCTCCGTTTGAAAGACAATCCGCCCGTTCTTCCATGCGGGGTCACTGGGTGGGTGAAAACAAAGGGGCTTTAGTGCCCGGCCCGCCCGGTCCCAGCACCGGGACGTCTCCTGTGGCCAAGCCCCGGCGAGTTTTGCCGTGCTGTGCCGATGGCGATCGTGCCCACCCGCCGCCCCGTGGGTTTCCCTGGGGCTGCCCACGGTGGTGGGCTCTGCCCTGCGCGACCCGGCAAGGAGCGACCCAGGGAGGTCAAAGCTCAGGTTGTAAAGCCTTTTAGGTTCGTTACGTTACCTGGATCAGTAAATACACAGCGTGCCGCCCGAGAGGCCGCGTGGCTTCGTGCGGCACTGACGCGCCTTTCGGCGGGACCGGGCTGGTGTGTGCGGCGATGTCTCGGTGAACTGAAGTGATTGCTTTTGTTGGGCAAAACTCCTCGCCGGTGGCACTTAAGCCGGCTTGCAGCGGCTGTGGGGGGACAGGGACACATCTCCCCTTGTCTTCACGTAGTGATATCCCCCCCCCCCTTTTGACCCCCCAGAAACTCTCTCTTTCTGGACTCTGAGCAAAACCAAGAATTCCCCTCTTGCCTCTCGGCTCTGGCTCTCTGAGCAGCCCCTTCTGAACCGGGAACACCAACGACCCGGCTGGCCCCGGTCACCGAGCCACGAGGTGGCACCACGTCCCCGGCCACCGCCGAGCGCCGTCCCGCCGGCGTGGGCTCCCCACGCGGGGCAGCCACGGGCAGAGCATCCCCTGGCACGGGGGTGTGGGGGTGTGTCTCCCCTTGCAGGGTGCGGGGGGGGTCCCCTTGCAGACCATGGGTGCCCGTCCATCCACCCACCCACCCGGGACTGCAGCACCCACAGCCCACGCCGGGGAGCTGCCCTCGAGCGGTGTGATCCAAGCAGGGTGCAGGCATGTTTCTTCGTGTAATAAACCCAATCTTTCTTCTTTCGGGTGGGACCGATGGTTATCGCCCCCGGCTCTTGTTAGGGGGGGGACCGCAGGGTGGCGGGAGGGCTGCGATGCTCCTTGGGATGCGGGCGCTCCCTGCGGACCCCGGGGACCCAGCCTGCGCGTGGCCTCACTGCTGCCCACCGCCCCGAGTATGGGGAAGGAGGATTCCTCGCCCCGTGGGACCTTGGGGTGCAGTGGGTCGCAGCAGCGGTGCTGAGCACTGCGGGGCCAGGGCTCCGGCGGCAGGAACAGCACACGGGGACATGAGCAATGGGGTGGCGGAGGCAGGGGTGACTTCCAGTGGCGGGGTCAGAGGGAAGAGGCTGATGCTCAGTTCATGCCCGCTGTCTTTCCCATAAAAAATGGCTCCGCGCTATCTTGCAGGCCGTCCCTCCCTAGGACCCGCTAATTTGGTGATTTTTATCCTGTCTGTTTTCCTTTTCTCCCCTCTGCTCCGCTGCAACCTCCCGTCACTCCTCCTCCGGGCGGCACCGGGGTCGTCGCTGATGGATGGCCCCCGGCAGCGCCCGCGGGGAGGAGGCGATGGCCGGCGAGGGGGCTTTCGGCACGGCCTTCCCCGACCCCCTCCGGTGGGTCTGACCTGGCCGTTCCACCAACCTCTGCTCCGAGGTGATGCTCTTCCCCAGGGCTGAAAGCCCGTTGCGGGAAGGGTCACAGCGGGAAGGGTGCAGGCGATGGGGGAAGGAGCGCAGAAGAAAACCATGAGGCACCCCAGGGCACGGGCAGCACCAAGCAGGGATGGGGATGGAGATGATAAAGGGGCTCGGAGAGCCCCAGGGTGTCCCTAGGGTCATGCCTCCCTGTGCCACCCCCGGGAAAAGGGAGCCCACGCTGCCCTGGAGGGGTCCTCTGGCTCCCCAGGAGCCCAGACTGGTATTTCAGTCTAGACGTGCTGGTATTTTTTCAGTCCAGCAAATTTCCTTGATGGCCCAGCGGTGAAGCACGAGCATGCTTGGCACGCTGGCACCGGTGGCTGCGGGAGGGTGGGGGGTTCCTGGGGGGGCACGGCGGGCAGAGGCTGGGCAGAAGTCCTGCCGAGGCGATGTGCCCGACGCCTGCTCCTGCCTCCCAGGGAGGCAGGAGAAATGTTTGCACTGGAATGGGAGGGAAAACTATGCGAAACTTGAAATTTGCTCATAAAACCAGGCTCGCTGGGTGGAAAACTTGCCGCATCTTGCTCGAGCAGAGGGCTGCGGTGGGCTTGCGTGAAAAGCTTTATTCAACAGCCGCCGGCGTTCCTGCTGCCCCTGCTCCGCGTGCGGCCGCTGGGTCCCATGCACCCGGCAGGGTTGGGCTCGGTAAATACTTTGGGGGGGCGACCGGCTCGGCGCTGCCAGAAACATCGCGGTGACTCAGGGGTCAGTCCCTTCCCCTCGATGCTGCAGGCACCGAGCCGATGCTTTTTTACCAGCCTGCCAGCCCAGGCGATGCTCCTCCTCGCACCGCCTGCCCCGAGGGACCCCCGACACCTGCCCAGGGACCCGCCGGGTGGACAAAGGTGGCTTTCAGGGCCCTGGCGGGGCTGGCCGTGCTTGGGCGGCATCCGAGATGTGTGAAACTCAGCTTTCGCCCGGCTCCTTCCTGGAGCGGAACTGTTCTCAGCGAAACTGTCCCTGCCGCCTGCCCTAATGGCTTTTCTCTGTGCGCCCGCATTAATGAACGCGAGGCCCAGCCTAATCGGAGGGAAGCCATGCAAGTAATTGCCTGAATTTTTAATTCGGGGTTATGATAGGGGAATCAAAGTCACACGGCAGCCGCTGAGGCCGCCCGCGGCTCCGCGCCATTGACTCCTGCAATTTGCTTTTGATTTTTGCCCTCCTGGCTCCCCCCACGGCCCGGCAGAGACCCCGCTGGGGGCTGGGGCCGGACCCTCCCAGGGAGGGCACCCAGTGGAGAAAGGCGTTTGGGGTGGGGGTCCCGCCTGCAGCGGAGGCTGGGGTGCGCTCGGCTGGCCCTTGCCGCAGGTGTGAAGCCATTTGCAAACCTCGGAGGTTTCCTGCACCTGACTGCACTGCCTACGGGGAGTTGGGGTTTATTTTTCTTTTTCCACGACGGCAGCTCTCGCCCTCAGCCCGGGGAGCTGCCAGCGGTGACCCCCCCCTGCCCGGTGCGCAGCCGGTGCCTCCGTCCTTGCACGAAGCCGGTGACCGATGGGCACCCATAAGCAAGGGGTGAGACCCGGGATGGTGCGGCTGGCCGGGGTTTGGGTTGGGGTACCCAGGCCGGGGGGGTCCCTGCAGTGCAGCCGGGGCTCATACTGAAACCGCCGCCAGGGACGGGACCCAGTCAGCACGGAGCTCCTCCAGCCCCGAGCATCTCCTGGGCCATGGCACGCTGCCACGCTGCTTTTGTTTTCCCAGAAAACAACCCCACCTCCTATGCTGGTTCCAGCTCGCTTCACCTCCTCTTTGTCTCAAAATTAATAAAAAGTCAGAGGACACGCGGCTGCTTGGTAAAGCAGAATGGCATCTGCAAAATATTTGCCCCGCGTGGGGAGACGGCGGCTGGCGAGGCTGCCCCTGCCTCCCTGCCCGGCACCGCTCGGGGCCGGGGTCTTGGGAACTGGGTGAACTGGGAGAAGCCGTGACGGTGCCGGTGCCACGCTCTGCCTTTCGGCACGGCCACGTGCGGGACGGACTCCGCGTTCGTGGGGCAGCCCGGCTCCTCTCGGGGAGCCGCTGGCTGGCGGGCTCTGCCCCGTGACCCCGTGTTTGGGGTTTGGGCCGCTGTTGTGGTGTTCGTTGTGCCGCGATTCCTGGGCAGATAGCATTGTTTGCCCTGACATGTAAGCCGGTGGCAACTGCAAGAGCTCTGGCATGGATTCCGGCTGCGCGGCTTCCAGCCTGTCCCCCTCCCAGGGCCTTTTTATAGCCCAGCAGAACTTGTTTTGCTGTGGCAGCGATGCAGAACCCGAGCGTGGGCTGGGAGCCGCGGGGGGACACGCATGTGGCTCCCAGTGGGTGCTGGGTCACGTTCGCACCCCCTACCCCCAAACACCCCCCACGGCGGGTCCCTGCTTCCCCCGTGGTCGCCCAGCTGCGGTGCTCGCCTCTGGCTCAGGACTTGGGGAGGTTGAGGGAAGCCCCCAGGCTCTGAAAATGAGGGGTCTTGGGTTTTAGAGGGTCCCAGAGAGGGCTGGGAGCATGCTGCCGGGAAGGGGACGCGGTGGCCGAGCCACCAGCGCAGAAGGGCAGGCTGCCATGGGCAGGGGAACATGCCAAGGTGGTGCTGAGCCCCGGCAGAGCAAGGGGATGCCGAGCAGCCCCGGGGGGGTCCCGCCTGTGGGCAAGGGGCTGCCAGCACCCTGTGCCCCCCTCCCCTCCCAGAGCAGCAGAGCCTCGGCAAAGGACAGGGGGGTGAAGTCGGATTATGAAAGTGTTTCTTTGCTTTGCTTTTGAGAAAGGAGAACTTCAAAGGGGCCATTTATCACCAGACAAAGAGAGTCGTGAGTTATTTGCAAAGTGTAAGGGAGAAGCATTAATTATCAGAGTGACAGACAAACGCCGCTGCCGGGTGTCCTCCTGCCCACCCCTCCGTCCCGTCCCAGCAGCCCCCCGGCAGCTTCCAGCAAGCACCCGCGCTCCCATCTCCCTCCTGCGGTGCCGTCCCCGGCTCCTGCCTCGTCTCCCCTCCATCTGGGGCTGCGTGTGCCCGAATTCCTGCCCGGCTCCGGGTGATGGAAGCAGGGCGATGGATGTCCCCAGCATGGGTGCACCCACACGGCTGCCGCAGATGGAAGGGCAACGCGGCGGGGTTCCCCGTTATGTCCCCAGTGCCGATGCTCTGCTGAAAAACTGGGAGCTGTGGGCTGGGAGAAGTATTGCCGGCAAAGCCCGCCCAGGGCCCCAGCCCTGCCCGGGTGCTCCCGATGGGTGAGACAAGAGCATGGTGGAAACCAGACGGGGAGAAATTCGGCGCCTGAGCAGCCTGGGAGCATCTTTTCTCCGCGGCAGTCCGGTTCACCCCATCTGCCTGCCAAGCCCAGGTTCGCCCCGGACTCACCGCGCTCCCAGCCGGGGGCACGTGGGTGGAAGAAAAGTCATTTCTTTTCTTCACCCTTTGGGCAAGTCCCTTCCCCGGGACCCCCTGCCAGACACGGCCTCGTGCCGAGCGGGATGCGTGGCACGGCCGGCGACGAGGCTGTCCGTGGGCTGTTGGTGCCGGTGGGGTCTCTGTGCTGGGGACCACAGGTGACAGCTGATGGCCGTGGCTGGGGGACAGGGACAGTAGGGCTCAGCCCGGAGCTGGGGCACCAGACCCCTACAACTGAGTCCCCATCCCAAAAACTCTGCAGGAGGGGAGCCACGGCTCTGTCCATCATCCGGGAGGGAGAAGACAAGGAGCGAGAGCATTTACGTGCCAAACCAAAGCGCCAACAGACCCAGCCGCCCTTGGAGGGTGAAAGCGGCATCCGTGCCACCGTCCCCGCCACCTCTGCGATGTTGGAGGGCTGCAAATATTGGGGTTGCCGGGGCGCGGAGGGCTCCCCGTGGCCCTGCTGAGTGAGACCCGTGCGGGGCAGGCAGCTCTCCCTTTCATGTCTGATCCCTCCCCAAACCACAGCTTCCCTTCGCCCTGCGCGGGGATCAACCGCGGGTCATATTTAATAAAGGTGGGGATGGGGGAAGGCCTCAGAACATTACCTCACCTCAGTGTGGGAGAGGCAGAGGCAGACAGGGAATGCAAAAATCTTGGCACAAGTGGGGGCAGAGGAGAAAAAATATCAGCGCGGGGATTTAATGGCCCTGTTTTGGTGGGAACTCTCTTGCCCACTGCCCGCGAGGTCAGAGGTGGTGTGTCTGCACGCGCTCAGGCGTTAAATGAAACTGTAAGAAAAAAAATGAGAAGCATATATGAAATGTGTAAGTGCGTCCGTGGCAGAAATCCCCTGGCGCTGTGCGAATCACGGTGCTGTGCCTGCCTGGCCTGCCGTGGCAGCTCACGGGAGAAATCCCCCTGGGTCCCCAGGTCCCACGGCTCCTGTGTCCCCATGTTGTCCTGGGTGAGGGTGGGCACAAGGCTGCCCCGATGGGGACATGGGGGTGCCCAGGCAGGTGCCCTTGCCTGCCCGAAGGCTTCCTCTGCCTGAGACGCAGCCGCACGGTGCCAGGAGCAAAGTCCCCCGTGCTGCAGCCTTGCCTGTGCCTGACCCCACCGGGGCTAACCATGGTGGCTAGCACGGGCCGCTTCGTTGCCGGGGTGGGAGCTGCTGCCCGTGCTTGGGACAAACGCTGCCGGTCCCTCTGTGGGTGATGGAGGAGGCTGTGAGGGATTGCCCGGCTGAGGCAATCGTGCGGGGACGGTTATTCCCTTGCGGTGATTGTGAGGGGATGGGCTTCTAGTTTGGTAGCGGGGAGCCTTTTGGGTGCCGTGAGTGATGGGGGAGAGGGAGGAGAGGCCGCCTCCAGCCATGGGAGCCGGTGGCCAGCACCGGGCACCCAGACCCTCCCGTGACAGGCGTGGGCTGGCTGCAAATGGGGTGGGTTTGGAGGACTGGGGGGCAGAGGGTGTTCAGCTTAAAAAAACACAACCCTGTGCAGCCATCCTGCGTTCCCAGCCGCGGTCACCTCCTGGTGAAAGCTCGGGCTGATGCTCACACGGGGCCGGTGCCTTCCCCCGGCTGGGAAACTATGTGCTCCCAGCCCCGCGGGGCACCCATCGGCCCCCCGAGCCGTAATGACCACGCTCTTCTGCTGAGAGGAGTTAATGAGCTGTGCCGGACAACGATGGGAAAAGGCTGATTGCAGTGAGGCTCCTGACACCGCTCGGAGGAGCTGGGTGTGGAGGAAGGGGGAAGAGCAATAGGGTGAGAGAGATGGACCAGAAAACGATATCCACTTCATTAGCCAGGTGCCTCCAAATGTGTGGAAACAGGACAAGGTTCGGGTCACCCACTGTGACAGAACATTATTATCATGCGATGCCATGAAGCCTGTGCAAAGACCAAAGCTCACCAGCCCACTTGAAAGGGAGAGGGGACCTTCTCAGAGCAAGAGCCAGGCTGTTCCCAGGCTGGCGGCAGAGTGGGGGGTATCTGCAGGCGGGCGCAGCCCATGCCAGGGGGTCTGGGTTCTCAGCCCAGCACCTGCGGAGCCTCCCAAAAGTTTTGCCCTGAGCGGGAGCCTGCAAAGGGGGCAGCTGTGGGAGGACAGCCTGGGGGGGGCACAGCGGGTGTAAGCCCACGTCCTGTTGGCGGTGGGGTGTTGCTCAGGGATGGCAGCGGCTCTGCGTGGTCCCCCGGCCCCAAAGGCGGGCGGGTGGTTTGGCATCTCCCCCCGGCACCTGGGATCAGGGGAGCTTTGGGGTGATCAGAGACCTGCTGCTGTGTGAAGGATGGGGGCACCTATAGGTGCGAGGGACCTGGTGGGCATGAACTGCTCGCTTGCCCTCGCAGGTGGGAAAGCCGGGCACGTGGAGGGGGGGACGCTCACCCAGCAGCCTGGTCCCTGCACTCTATAGACATTTGGGTGCTGAACTCCGTTGGAGCGGACCTGAGCAGGGCTGGCATCGGGAGAGGACCAACCCACCGGTGCCGGGCACAGCAGAGCCTGGGACCCCCCCCCGGGCTCGCTGCAAGTGCAGCAGAGCAAGGGCTTGCCCAGTACAGGATGGGTGCGAGGGAGCTGCCTTCGCCTCCCTGGCTGTGCAGCCCTGAGAGTGCGGGAGCAGAGCCGGGGAAGATGCTCGGCTGGGCTGGGAGCCAGGAGGGGGCTTTGGAGGATTTTTCAGTCCTCTCTTCCACAGGTTGGGCTCAGCCTGCCCCGTGCCCGTGAAAAGCCCTGCACGGCCATCGTGCGCTCATCCACAAACTCCCTCCCGAGCACGCAGAGAGGGTTCCTGTTCCCTTTGGGATACCCTTGACCCCCTGCCCTCCCACCCCCGGCCGTGGCTCTGCTCCCTGTCCCTCAAAGGGCAGGGGAGCTCCGAGGGTCCTGCGCTGCCGTCCCGGCCCGGGCTGCTCCTGCACCGCTCCACGGAGCGGGAATGGTTTCATCTGACTCCGCAGCAGTGTGCAATCTGCGCAGCTCCCAACACGTTCGCTCTCACGCAGTGGGCACAGGCTGTTCCCAGGCAAGCTGTGGGGTTTTTCCCTTTGCTCTGCCCGGTTCTGCTGGAAGCCAAACCGCTGCCAGCTCCCCGGAGCGTTTTGCTGGGGGGGGGGGACACCCATGGCTAGCAGCGGCAAAGGCCCAAAGCCGGGCTCCCGTGGGGCTCTGGGGCCACGCTGTAAAGTGCTCAGGGTCTGCCACGGGTGCTGGTGGCCGGCAGGATTTATCTGGGATCTTTTGAGATGGGCAGGCAGCTACAACTGGGTACCCTGTAAAAGTCCGAATCTGGACTGGAAATGCTGGGTTTAATGGTATTGTCCTTTGCCAGGGCTGACGTCTGGGTGCCAGCCAAAAGCAGCAGAGGACTGGGCTACCAAACTGAAAGCACTTGGGAGGCTGGGGGGCTCATGACCAGAGATTTCGGACACCGGCCCTGCCTTCCCCCGCAGGGTCCCAGGCCCCTCTGCCCTGTGCTCTGGGTGTGGCGGTGCCTCTTGTATTCGCGCCTGCTTTGATTTAAGTGAATTCGTTGGGAATCTTTGGGACTCGGTGCATTTACGGCGTTAGGAATAGCAGGTTTTGTTCAGATCCCAGAGCCCTGCTTGGATCTCTTCTCCCGCTCGCTTCCAACCCCGTTCCCCGCTCCCACCCCTGAGGGCTGCCAAGGTTCAACGGGGGCTTCGTGTCCCCTTTGCCGACGTGCCGACAGTCCTTCCACGCCGCGCATGGCTAAGTTGCGGCGAGCCTGTCCCCAAAGCCGCCCCGCAGCGGGGGCCGAGCCCCTCACTGTGGCCGCTCTCCCCGGGGGCCTGGAGCCTCGCAGCTTGTACCCCGCTCCGTGCCGGGGCTGGGTGGGGGATGCGAAAACTCCCCCCGCGAGGAGTTTTCTCACCTCGGCCCCCTTTCAGCGAGGGGCACGGTCCCCGAGGGAGCTAAACCCACCGCGGCGGGGGGGCAGAGGGGTACCCGGGGCTGTCGGGGGGACGCAGGACGGGGGGATGCCCGTGGCACCGGAGGGGTGAGCGCGTCCCCTGGGCCGAGGGTGTCCCCCCCCGACGGCAGCCGGGGCTCCAGCTCTCGGTAGAGCCGTCCCGTCCCGTCCCGTCCCTCCGGGGCGTCCCGGCGACCGCGGGCAAAGTCCGCCCTTCGCTGGGCCGGGCCGGGGGCGCGGAGACCCGGGCGGCGGCCGGAGGAGAGGCCTAAGCCGGTGCTGATTTGCATAAGGTGTATATTTCCTAATGATGGCGGTCATGTCTCGGTAAAGGGCGGCCCGCAGCAGCCCGCCGGCCGGGGCGGAGCGGAGCGGCAGGGCGGGCG
>NW_010972831.1:7866625-7867060 GCF_000737465.1 Haliaeetus leucocephalus | reverse complement strand
CGGGAGGCGCGGGGCGAGCGGCGGGGCTCTCCGCCGGCCCCCCGGGGAGGATGGTGTCCCAGCTGAGCGCCCTGCAACGGGAGCTCCTGGGCGCTTTGCTCAGCTCCGGAGCGACTAAAGAAGGGTTGATCCGCGCCTTGGAGGACATGGTGCCCGCCGCCGGTTTCGGCGTCAAGTTGGAGAGCCTGCCGCTCTCCCCCGGGGGACCGCCGCCCGACGGCAAGGCCGCCTTCCCGGCGTTGGCCAACGGGCACGGGAAGGGCAAGCTGTCCGGCGACGAGGGCTCGGAGGACGGCGACGATTTCGACACGCCGCTGATCCTCCGAGAGCTGCAGGCGCTCAACACGGAGGAGGCCATGGAGCAGCGGGCCGAGGTGGACAGGATGATCAGGTACCGGCTGGGGACCGGGACCGGGGACCGGGACCGCGATGGGG